>NW_008619822.1:0-45019 GCF_000691845.1 Merops nubicus | reverse complement strand
TGAATTTATACGAAAATCATTCCGGAAGCAAAATTAATCACTCCTCCTGCTTTCACCTGCTTTGTCCAGTTTTAAAATTACTCAAGTGCCCAACCAGTGTTGCTTCCAGAAGTTTTTCAAAGCTTTCCTGAGTCCTTTTGCTCTTGTCTGGTTTTTACACCAACCGTAATTTTCTGCTAAGTTGAGCTAGAAAAGCAGTTCTCTACTTCCCAAAAGGAGTCATGACACCCATGAGCATGAAGAAGTAACTCCCTGGTTGTCCTCTCACCACTCCTTTGATCCAGCTGCAGGTGAGTCAAGCCAAGAGCTGCTCTGAAAATCTGTCCCAGGGCACTTGCAGAAGGTAGTGTTTTTCTCTAAGAATATATAAAGAATATATAAGAATAAATATATAAGAAATAATCTAAAAATAATCTAACACATTATGTAGGCTCAAATGTGATAAATGTGGATTTATTCCTAACCATTGATCATATTTCTGAACATAGTTAAAAGTGGCTGCAACATCAATTCAAAAACCTTCATATAAGCAGAGGGATTGAGAAATTGTAATATAGGTAACAACCTACATTTTCCCCAGGAATTTAAATTTAGGGAGGTTTAGCAGGATATTTGGCACCAACTCAACTGAATTTTAGGGAGGGCCAATGTATATGTGAGTATTCAGGAGGCAGCAGTTTTTGAAACATCACAATTCATTTCTGCCTTTTTCAGAGGTTATGCTGCTATGTTATCACCAATCTGCCTTTCCCCTGCTCCAAGAGAGCCTGCTCCAGTTTTTGCTGCACTTGTGTTTATATGAAGCCAATAGTTAGCCACTCACTTTCATGTGACTTTATAGGGCTTTTACCAGATCTGATCAAAGATGTAATTACTCTGGCGTTACTTTGTTAGGCTGAAGCCATCATTCTGTAGGATTGGCTTTCCTTACCTGTAGCAAGTTTTTTTGTGTTACACATCTCAGAGAAATCGACAACACTGTTAATTTCTGAGCCAATTTTACAAAGACTGTAAAATAAAAGTGTTTTGAAAACTAAAAGACACCAGTGCTCAGAAATTATGTATTTTAAAACCCACTTGTGCCATTGGCCTGAACATGCTGGTGAGGAGGTGCCACTCACCCAAGCCCCAAAGACATTCTTCATGATGGTTCACAAAATAATTTGCAAAAATTTGAGGCTGGATACTAAGTATGTACTGTTCTGCTCGATGGGTAGCACAGTTCTGAGAATGTATTGTTTTTCCAGACACGCCTTGGTGAGAGGACTCATTTCACTTTGCTCGTTTCTGAGGCATACGCTCTTTTTACCTCATCAGCCTTTGCCATGACTTTTAAAGGACACAGGCAGAGAAAGAACAGATGGGAATAATGATAATTGCTTACTTTGAACGTTGCAAGAATTGCACAATGCCTATAAGGTCTCATCCAAAGTTAACAGAAAGACTATCAATCTATTGTACTTATATTGCCCCTGTTGCCATAGGATCTGAGCACCTCAGCAGCTTTCAGGAATTTATCCTCAGGACTACATGAGGTGGGAAAGAATATTTTCCCTCATTTCATTGAGGCAAAGAAAGACTTTTTGTGCTCCCCAAGGTCATATACACTGATGGAGCAGGAATTCGAAGCTGAGTGTTTCAAGTCCTTCAGCTGACTTGATGGTAACCAGATACCATGGGACCTGCTGCATGGGTGGGTTCTGGATCCAGCTCACTCTGACAGACATCCATCATATTTAATTCCAAATGGTTCAAGCCATGAATGGAGTATAGCACCAAACATGATGACCAAGTGGACTATAACATCTATGTAGTCATCTCACATGCCTTAGTACATCAAAAGTTGCCTCTAGTGAAGTGAATCTTAAGAAATTACAAAGACAGCATGAATCATACCAAGATCCATGCAATGAATCCGTGTTATAAATCCATGTAATTTTTCTACAGCTCACTAAAAAAATTCTTATCCCTCTCAGATGAAATGCATGTTAATTACTGAACAAGGTGTGAACAGACAACCACTGACAGAGGAGCTTTACTACCCATAAATAACCTGACCTATGCAATAATTGTGAGCAAAACCTGTGAGAACATCTCTGTTGTTTGTTGCCCATGTTTCACTGCCTCAGTCACCTGGTCCTACCATGTCTGTCATACTCTTTGATCCAGCTGCCAGTTTGCTGTTCTGGCTCACTCCTGCTTTCTCACCAGAGATTCCTGGAGACAGGGTTTCCCATTCAGCATCTTTTGGCATAAGTAAATACTTGTGCCCTGACCTCTTGGTACCTTTGTCCCACCAGTCCCATCCACAGTGCTCTGCCACTGGTGGCTCACCATGCTTGCAGCTTGTCCTCCTGGACATATGTGCTACAGCATCCCTGTAGCATCAAGCAGCCACAAAACCCTTCCACTGTTCCTGAGCCCACACAGTGCTCTGCCACACCCTGCTATCAGCTATAAAGTTCCCTCATAATGAGGATTGTGTTCAACAATTTAGGATACAGAGGCCTGAGTTGTGATGAAGACCCTCCTGCTTTAAACAATGTGTTTGGGGTAATCACAGCTGAAGATTTACCTCTAATAGAGGAATCAATACTTCACTCATGCACTAAGTGGTAGATCTCACCTATGTCTCACTTCTGGATGAAAGCAGTGTATAGTTTTTTTGACAAGAAGCCTATAGCAAATGGGAGTGTCACCAGAGTCCACAAAAGTGATTGTTTGTGAAATGGGAGGAAAGAACATTGGGTCTGAAAAGCAATGCAATATTTTAAACAACACAGAGGACGTAAAATTAAGATTTTGGGGTAAAAGGTTTGGGTGGTTGTTTTATTCTTGAAGAAAGAAAACCAGGAATAACATACCAGTATTCAGCAAACATCTGTCTACACATGTACTACATGGGCAGTACTCAAAGAGTGCAGTTTTGGGGCACTGTGTGTGATACCTGTATAATAATAACATAGATACTAATTTGAAGTAAATGTGTACTGCGTACAGGGCTTGTGTCATTTCCAGGAACTGCATAAAGACAGCATGAAGAGCTTAGCTATGGGGATTGAAAAAGCAGAGAGAACTTGGAAACTGTAGTTAAAGAACTTAAAAAGAACATCTGAAAAGATGAACCTTTTGATAGGATTTAAACTGCCTATGGGATTCAAGAGCTTTAATCAACAAAAGCAGCTTATTCCATCAATGTGAGCAATAGCAGAAAAGGCGTCATCAGTGATGAACACTGCAGAAAACAATTTCTTTGGTTTAAAAAACTATTTAGAGAAATCTGAGACTCCTCCCTTTGTCTGGTGACCATCTGGATGGATTTTGCCTTGGAAAGCTTGTCCTGAACTTGAAGCAAACAAACATTTGTTCACATGGTGGGAAAGAAAAGATTGAATCAACATGCCAGAACTGGAAAAGCCAGCCATGCATATCAGTATATTTACCTTGAGAAAGAAAAATGTGCTCTTTGTTTCTGGGACATTATCTTTATTCCCCTCGTAAAGGTCTCCTTGACTGTCCTGCATAGTGTAAAGTCAGGGAGAAGATGCTTATTTTTTCCCATATACAACATCTATTTCTGTAACATATATTTACATTCAAGATCTGCTACCAGAAGACTCTCATGCCACGTTAGAGGCTCTGAGGGTTAATTTTTATGTTCCTTAATGAGATTTTAGCCACCCCAAAAGCAGTCTGTGGTAGGCAGTTCCCTGGGGTTGGAGGTGCCACCCTGGCCTGGCAGCCCTGCTGGCAGCCCGGCCCCAGAGCACACCACAGGGTTTCTGGTGAGTTTTGCAGGACTGGTACCCAATGAGGCAGCAGTGCCAGATGGTTCCCTTTCCACTGGGCTGGGCTGCCAGAGCCAGAGCCTGGCCGTTTTGGGCAGCTGGCTGTCATGCTAGTGGACCCAAGGCCATCAGCTGGCACCAGGGCCCTATCCAAGGCCTATAAAGATAGATAGATACCCTTAGTGGATAGTATTCCTCCTTAGTGGGGAGGGATAATGCAGAGAGGTGGGAATGTTTATTTCCCTTTCCCTTTATGGTTAGGCATTACGAATTTGGGTGGCACAGTTTTGGATGGACCCTGGACAGCTCTGTCTCTGTGCTGTAATATAGTCACTCAAGCACTCATTTAAATGAGCTGGCAGTTCAGGTGATGGTTGTTTCCCATTTCAAGCTATTTAGCATCCCTGGCTGTTTCCTCACTAACTGAAATATCTGATATCCTTCAACAGAAAAACAGTGACTGCCAACAGCACACATATCAAACCCAGACAGCAACGAAACTTTTATGCTCCTTAACATTCACGATTGTCAATATTTACTAGACCCTTGAACCTGCCTCACCCAATGCACAGAGGCAAGGAGGAACGTTGTGTTTCATATTTCTTCTTCTCACAGCTTTGAGTACAGTGTGAGAAACCTTTCCTATAAAGTCAGCGAGTACAATCCTTCATCCCAGACATGTATAATTTACAAATTTACACAAAGCAGTAGGTCATCACATTTAAATGAATGCACATATAGGGTGGAAAGTTAGAATATTTGGAAGGAGCTAATACGTACTCCACAGAGGACACTGATAAATTGTACATTGGCTCTTGCTTATTTGTGCACCGTCATTGCTCTGGCAGGAAGACAATCACACTGCCTGACATCAAGTAGTTCAAGGCTACTTTGCTAGTGTACATTATGACAGCCTGAGGTACAATTTTGCAGGTGCAAATATAAATATATCTAAAAGATATACCTGGAACATTTGAAGTTCAAGATGAAACACCTTTTTCTTAAAGACAATTTAGATTTTTTAATTTTAAAACTACCTTGAAGTGAACAACTAATTACTCTAGCGTTACAATGAACAGCAAAGATTTAAAGAAAAGGATATATGTTAAAGGGCTTTAAATTCCAGTAAAATCTTTCTGAAGTTTTTAGAGCAACTTGAGGACACCTATGTAGGCACATATTACCTTCCTGCCAGCACTGCTGAGTCTGAGAGATGAAATATTAGGAAAGCTATCTTGCTGGAATTCAGACAAATCACTTTAATGTGCCAAAATTGATTTGGCATGAAATCATCCATAGACCCTCCAGAATGCTAACAGCATTAGAGGCAAAGGCCAGGACTGTCAAAGGTACTTGGCTAAAGTTAGGCTCATAACTTAGTAGTTAGGTGTCCAAATTAAAGTCTTCTGCTTCCAGATGTGCTGTGTGTCTGTTGGTTCAGCTGAAGAGATTTCAGAAAGTGACACACAGGGATAATGTGAATACTGGGGAAGAGAGGGGGAGCAGGGAGATGACAGGTAAAGACCACTAACCTCCTCTCCCAGCTCCACTTTCAAATCCTCTCATATCCTTGGGTGAAACTTCTTCCAGCCTCTCCTTTTCTGTCCATAAGACAGCAATGATGATGCTTATTTTTCAGGTATGCTGTGAACATCTCTCATTATATTCACATACTTTCCCTGAAGCACAAATGTACTGTAGGATCTTTGATATGAAAGTAAAGAGCAATCTTCATCCCCCAGTTCTTCCCCCAGCTAGTTGTATTTATGGAATTTAAGAACGTGACAGCATTTGGATCAGGTCTTTAGGCAATAAGATAAATACCTGCCATGTCTGTAACATTTAGGGACAGGAACTTTGGGTGACATAAATCTGCTTTCTCTAACTTTAGTGAATTTGAAATAATTTCCTTTGGTGGAGGTATTGATTTTGGTCATCTGAGGTCCAGGCCTCTGCCTTTGCAGTAGCAATGTTTTCTAAAATGATTGGGAAAAGTACAGTACAGGAGGAGATCTGCAGCCAAGCAACAACTCAAGGGAACTAAAACTGTCATAGCTGATTAACAGAAATGAAAGCTGCTCAGAAACAAATCTGAGTATGAATTTGGAGCACAAGAATTAATTGAGAAGGGGATTCTCTTTGTACTTCTTTTAGTAGGTCAGACAGTTTATCCACTAAGATGCCTTTGAAGCTGCCAGCAAAAAAAGGCATCACTGGTAAGATGAAACGAGCCAGTGAGTGAAGTCATCTGTTTGTCCTAAACTCTACTATTCCAAAGGAATTATTTGAAGAGTGAATAACAGGATCCTAAGCCAAAGATGTTCCACTAGCCTTTCCAAAGAGAGGGTGAGGAAGGGGTAGCTGTGGCCAGAGGTGAGCTGATGGTAGGAACATGGAGCATTAGTGCAAGAACAGGGGCGTAGTGCTGGCAGGTTGAATTCCTCCTGTTTCCTTCACACAGCTGAGCAATACTTCTGCTTTTGCTGCAGAAAACACCAAAAGGTTGAACACAAACTCAGATGTGCTCCCCTCCTGCTGGCATTCAGCCAACAGTGGGACAGGGCAGGGCAAGTTACCGTGCTACCATTGTGACTTAGCAGATGGCTATTCACATAGCCTTGAGTTCAGTGGGAGTTTTTACTTTGATTTTAATGGAATGCTGCTCATAAGTTAAAAAAAAAAGCGCCGATAGAAGCAGGAATTTAGCAGTAACATATAGGGGAAAGACTGCAGCTCCTGATGAAGTCAGTGGGAGGAAGGGTTTTCACCATTAACATACAGGAAGATATTTGAGAAAAAGAAAGGTTCATTCAGAGCAAAGCAAATGAAGTGTTTGTTTTTTCTAGCCCTTGGCTATTTAGAGATATTGACAGCAGAGAAATTCACTCTTTAAAGCTGCCCCTGTTTTTTATGCAGAAAGACAGTGTGAGGTGTTTGTCCCAAAGAGATCCAAAATAAAAGAGATATTAAGGTCTTTCAGTCCTGCTCTTCCTCATCAGAGAGGAGCCGTGGCAGACCATGCCTTCCTCTGCCTCCAGCATCCAACCTTGTGTCTAAGGAATCTCTCATCCTTCACTGAGGATCAGTTAGGTACAGGAAATGGAGGAAAAGAGGATGCAGTCATAGAGCGTAGCACATTTTAGGAAGTAAACTGTGAAAACAGTGCTTGCTTTGCCCATATTTTTCCGTACCTATAGCTCCAAAACCAATAAAAGAGGCTTTTTGTCATGGTGCTGTATTATGTTGTATTTATTGTATTTTTTTTTTTTTCCAGCCTAAAGTGCTTTGTGTGTGAGATTAAAAAGCTGCAAGTCTCAGGCCATCTGGCCAACCAAATGGATTTAGTGTACAGGATCACTGCCAGATGTATGCCAGTTGTAAGTTTAATTTTTGAACATCTAAAGTGCCTGGGGCTCTGTGTCTGGTATTCAGAGGAAATCATGTTCCAGTTTTACAAAAGAATTCAGGTACAGTTTGAATCTAGGTGTACAGTCTTTCCTCCTTCACATGGTTTAAGGCCATATTCTTTGTTTCTCATAAAGAAAAACGATGGCAAGAGAATTTTGCATACGTTTTTACATGTTACATACGTTTGATCACATCTGTCTGACTTTATGGAACAGTAGGAAACACAGCAGTAAGTTTTCTTAAGTAGCCTCATAATAATTGTTTAATTGAAAGATAAAATTTCACAGGGTACTTTAGATTAATTTCCACTTGCATTTATTTACTATCAACTCAGAGAATAAATAAGTTTTCAAGTATATAATAGTTTATAATATCTTAAAAGTGATATTTAATTGGTTTGATTTATAGTTTATAATATCTTAAAAGTGATATTTAATTGGTTTGATTTATTTTAAATTAGGAACTAATGGAAGGTGAGATACATTTTTAGCTTAACAGACTCTAAGAAGGATAAAGTGCATTTAACTTTTTATTTTACAAATGTTCTCATATAAGAAGATGTACAGCACATCTGAGATAGTTATTGTGAAAATGAGGAAAGGTGTCATCACAGATAGCTCTGGGCTTTGCAAAAAGGTCTAGTGTTTTTTGTTCAAAACACCCCAGCTGAAATCCAGAGTAGAGCAGGGTTTGGGTGATGGGAAACGGTGATTTGCAGGTCTGGCTCTCCTACCTAATGTGCTGCTGCCCACATCAGTGTATTTCTTTGCAGCTGAAATACTGAGGTTGAGTTACTTTCTCCTAAACAGACCTGAAGGCCCAATGAATCAGAGATAAATGTTTGGAAAGGAAAGAAAGACTTGCTTGTCAGGACAGAGTTATTGTCCCCTGTCTGATGGAGCTGGTGAAAGGCAGACATCCAGAGCAGCCAAGGGCTCCTGCAGCAGATCTCAGTGCCCTCCAGAGCCGTGTGGGACAGAGTTTGGCAGTTTCCACCACAGCCACTTTAAAGTATATGTAGAGATAAATAGGTGCAAGTGTTTGGAAGAGGAGAGTGGTGGCAATGTTGTCAGACGCTGCCCAGAAGCAGAGCCTCCGATAGGAATTTCTTTGTGAATGTCTCCAACACTAAAACCAAACCAATCACTAAATCACTAAAACCAAACCAATGAAGATCCACAAAAAAAACCTGTAGTTTGCAGTTTATTTTATTTGTGAAAGTAATTTTCCCTGTGATATTAGCCATTTTTTTTTCTCCTGCAAACTCATCCAGAGGGTGGGAATCAAGGAAACCAAATAAATAGTAGATTTCATAAAGTAAGGAACAGCAAATTGAGCAAAAGGAGGATTATGAAGACTAAATCTTTTGTTCGAAGAGTGATTAAAAAGCATTAAGTTGGATGAAGTCAATCTAAAGCTTAACTGCATGAACCTTTTGCCCTGTTTTTTTCTTCTGTTTGTTTTTATATGTATTACGAAACGAAAGGAATGGAAGAGACTTTATATTATGAATTGAAAGGAATGGGAGAGGCCTCTTGAGGACTGCTGAGTCTGGAGCCTTTTAAAAATAATAGCTGAGCAAAACCAGTTGGACCTAAGCTCTGTTTCCTGGTTTCCAGGCAATGCCAATTGTCTTGGCCAGCTGTGTCCAAGAGCAGCAGCAATAAGTTGAATTCTCTTTCCCAGCTGAGGACTCCAGGAATTCACACTCTAAGGTATATGCCACGGGGGATTCCTCCAGGCAATGAAATTCCGGGATTTGTAGCCTCCTCCCTCTGTGGCTTAAGTGAAAACAGTTCCCCTGCCCAAGAGCAAATACAGCTGCAGTTCATTGCTGAAATACAGAAGTGTCAGGGTAATTGATATTTGCTTTGCATTCAGAATACTTTTTTTTTTCTGTGGTTTTAGATTAAATCTGCACAAGATGAGGGCATCCAGCTCTCAGGGCAATGTTCACCTTCAAGAGAACCATGTGTGTGGAGGAGCCCAGCTCCTGTGCAGGAGAGAGCAGGGGCGTGAAGTGGGAGTTATTAGTGGATGTTATATCCTAGCCATGGACACACATCCAGAGAGACTAAAATCAACAGACAGGCAGGTTTCTGAACTCTGTACCTGCATGGCACTTGGAAGGCTCTGAGCCCATTTTCACACTGTGTTTACACAGAAAGATCAGAGTGGGGGACATAGGGCAGCTATAAACATAAATGAAGTTGGTATATTTTTTTTTCCACAGCTTTTCTATATTTACTGACTTAATTTTCTTCTGTTTAGACTGTGGTTTTAAGTGAATTGCTAGTCTGATTTAAAATTAATTGTTAATTTCCTGTTGTGGGATCTTTGGTCTGTACATTTTTGTATCCTCTCGGTTCAGCCTGATAACTTTTCTTTTATCTGAAATATTTTTATTTCTGGTCTTTGATGTCCTTATGAACATGGTAATTTCAGTCTTTGCTTCTGGAGGATGCTACTCTTGGACATCAGTTGTGCCCCATAGCTCTGCCATTTGGAGCAATGGCCTGTAACAGAGCAATGCAAAGTTCTCCCAGTGCCAGTAGCATTTAACTGAGTTGTACTAAGCCAAAAATTTGCCCTGAAGCCTCTTGCTCTCCTTGGATCTTATCTTCCCCCTTGATTCACACTTCTCTTTCTAACAGAGACCAGAAAGAGGAGTTTCCTGATCCCCCACCCCTGCCCACAAGTCACTTGAAGTGAGAGCTTGCAGTAAAAGTATTTTTCTTCAAACAGTTATATTTGGTATTTCAACCTCTTTCTCATTCTGTGAGTGAGTGAAAACAGGAATTTTGGTGAACAGGAAGTTTCCTTCTCCCCTAGAGAGAGCTAATAAGAGGTCTAGTGGCTATAGCACATGTCCAGGGCAGAAGACACTGAACACCTCCTCAGGCTGGTCCTCACCAGAGACTGATCTTGGCTCTTGCACTGGTGAGTGGCCAGTGGTACCTGATCATCTTCATCTCCCCTCTTCTTTCCCTCCAGCTAATGTCACCTCTCCCCCCAGATCGTTGTTATTCCCACAGAAATTTGCTTAATCAGCCATTTAATGAAAAATTGCATGTGGTTCTGGCCAAGAAAGTTGAAAAGCTGAAACAGAACTTGAAGAAGTTGGTCAGCTCCAGCCTTAGGGGATACGCATATTTATATCAGCTTTTTTTCTCTCTTTCAAGTACAGTGGATTATCATAGAATCATAATGTCCTCTCAGAATTGCTTTTTCAAGGGGTGATGCTGTATAAATCATGAAAACTAGACATGAAAAATGTGGAACAGGTCTCCTGGTCCAACCATCTGCCAGGAGAAGATTGTTCCCTGCAGAATTTTCCCCAGTGCTCTGCTGTAGCAAAGTAGCAAAGGGAAGCTTTATCTGCAAAACAGCTCCACGCCTATTTATAGTCCTGCAGAACTTATTATCTTTAGGTACAGAGAAATTGCTTTACACCCCTGCTACAGAATAAGGTCCCTCTGTCCACAGCAGCTGAGTTTGCCCACGTCCGTGTCCCCAAAGCCACAAGTGTCCAAGCTGATATGCATGTGCAGCCCAATAATTAAATCAGAAACATATCTTATCCACCACAATTACACATCCTGCCCTTCCACAACACACTGATAACCAACCAGCAACCACTTCATTACTCCCTCATGAATAACAGGCAGTACAGCAAAATGTTCCTGTGCTTAAAGCAGAGAGGGAACATTTCATTACCAGATCCTCTCCTTCTTTGCCAGAAGCTACCAAACAATAAAATGGAAAGGAGAGATATAGCTTGTGGCATCTGTCAGTGCAAGTAGCCTTTGGTTCAACCTGAGCTGTTATAAATATTATATTAGAAGTATTAGCAAGAGCAGATTGGATTGCAGCAGGTCCAGAATGAGGCAGCCCGAAGGCTGGCAATAAAGCTGGAGAAAATGAAATGGTTTGGCATAGGTATCTTCTGCTTTGCATTGTGCAAGGAATGAAGAGGGAAGAGGGGAAACTTTCTGCCTTGATTCAGCTCACCCAGAGCATCTGTTTAGAAGAGCCACTTTCACCACCTTGGCAAAGATAGACTGTGCCTGCACGGGCAAACACCGTGACACAAAGTCTATTTAATTACCTTCATCACTCTTCTGTGTGTTTCTGGATGTGTTTCCCTATGTTTAAGTTTGGATGTGGGCTCGGTCCACACCTTGGGCCAGGTCCAGGAGCGCCAGTTCAATTTGCACAGGCTTCATGTGAGAACCAGGGCATGTCAGTGAGGGACAGATTTTGAAGACATTCAGGCACTGAAAGATGAAAAAATAATTACTAACTCTTGTTTTCACACAATGAGAGCTTCTGAAACTGCCATTTAGTTTTTACTCTCAGCTTTAGACACCACAATGATTTTTTTGAAAATCTGGTTCAGGTCTCTGCATCTTGGTTCCCCCACCTGTTTTATGGAGAGAAAATTATTTCTCTAGCCTGAACTTTTGTGAGAAACTAAGAAACTTCTGGCAGAGGGCATATGAGTGCCTCAGCTAGGTAGGAAAATGACTTCAAGGGAACAAAGAAAACTAGGGGAAGGGGGGAATATATCTCCTACTCCTTCCTGTTATTGCAATTTTAGGCATTACTTGTAAATAGAAATTATTCAGCAAAAAGTTGAATTTTTAGGTTCATGGTGTTACTTAAAAAATAAAAATAAAAATAAAATAATTAAAAAAAAAAATTCTTTAACATTCTTCCTCCAGCAAGGAGAGAAGCAGGCAAAAATCATTGAAGAGGTGGACATCTCCACATCACTAAATAAACCATCCACCTTGGTATACATGGGGGATTAGGGAAGAGAGATGCCAGAAATCAGCCCAGACTATATTTCCCTAGAGGCACAGAGAGATATTGAGGGAAATCACAATCATTCTGTAACGTGATTAAGAAATTGGGATATGGTCTTTTTCTCATTTTAAGAATGCAGCAGACTGGACAGGGACCATCTGAGGAAGCTGACGGCAAGAAGAGTGGGGAGAAATCATTGCAGGCAATATTTCTGAAGAGTTGGCTTGCTTCCTTTGCTCTACAGCATTCTTATCATGGCAGAAATACTCATATAAAGGAGAGTAGCCTTGATCATCTTGGGCAGAAGGCTATTATATAAACAAGTATATATTTAGATGCCCTCTTTTTGCTCTCTGGAAGGACTTTCCTCCTGGTTCAAGTTGGAGATAGCTCTAAACTCAAGAGCACTCAGCACAAAAAGACACTCGAAGTTTTCTGTTTAAGGATGTGCACTTGCACAGCCTCTTGGAGCAACTTTAAATAGGTGCTGTGAATGGCAAGTCAAGAAGCTGCATAATCATTAGCTTCCACCCGAGGGTAAAAAGAAATGCACTGGCTGACCTTAGATGGATCAGAAACAGTGGCCATCAAGCAAATGGCAGTAAAATATCCCTGACTGCTCTGCTGCAGTTAACCACTTCTGGTATTGTGCCTGCCTTATAAAACACACCAAGGTGAAGCTCTGCTTGCAGGACTGTAGCCTCCACAGGACAGGATGAGGCAGCCACACACCCTACGCTGCAGTTACTGAAGCCACCCAAGGGCTGGAGGTGGTTTTCCATCACCACCCTTCTGCACTGCCAGTTTACAGGTTTGAAACGTCTGGCTGTGGCTCTCTTAACCATGACCCATCTCAGTGCCCAACAGTGACCCCCTTACAGATGTGTCTTGCACATCTCTAAGAGCAGGGTGGTGCTCCCATCTTTCTAGGTGATAAATTTCTGGGATGAGATGCTCCTGTCCTCCTTGCTGCTGCACCTCACCAAGCTGTTACTGACCAGGCAGGGCCATGAACAACCTGCCCAGCACTCGAGCACCATCCTGCTGGGGTGACGTCCAGTGCCAAGCCAACAGGTCTGGCCACACAGCCTTTTGCTGTCCTTTTGCTACAGACAGCTGCTATTTGGGGCCATATTTGTGTCCTCCATGCAGCATAGGGTAGGTACAATCATTTTCCATCTCTGACTTCTCCTTTCACACTCAACACTGCAATTTGAGCTTTGGCTGTCTTCCTAATGACTGTATTATTAGCTCTATTTTCATCTGCTCTCAGCTGTTTATTTTGCACAGAGTTATTTTGGCTGCTCCACACATCACAAATTGAGCAGCTGAACCGGGTCCATGGATACTGACAGAGAAGGCCCATCGAGCAGGGCTCTGTCTGACCAGCACCCTTGTGCTGCTGCTCCCTGCCCACTCCAGCATCCCCACTGCTCTCCTGCTGCGTGGCTGTGGCTCAGCGAGAAGCAGAGGGACCATATGGCCCCAGGCAGCTGGGCCGGATGAGCCTCCATTTGCAACCCCTAGTTTGTGCTTCCTGAGACACAGAAGGTGTTTAATATGTTATGTGTCACTTTATGGGCGATTCCAGCCCTAATTACAAAGTCTGAAGCGGTGCACAGAAGCTGTCCTCTTGCATGTGCTCCCTGCAGGAACAGGAGGCTTCATTCCTCAGTCAGAATGTTCTTCCATTTGTATCCAGGACATCTGAGCAAAGCAGCTGACACTCTTCAGCGTTCAAGGTGGCTCATCCTACCGTTTGTCATCTGGCCATTGTCCCCTCAGCAGCCCATCAGTGCTCCAGTTTTCTGCTACAGCTCATGGAAATGAGACTTGCAAAGGGGTAGGAGAGGTCTACAGACCCCTTGATGTGTTTATGGAGGAAAAAAGATCCCTGTGACTCCAGTTTTCTTCTGGTTTCCTGACAGCTTCAGACCACAGAGGTCTTATCCCTTAGGTATGGTGGGGATAGAGTCATCCTGAATTCACTTTGCACAGACCTCCCTGGGATTTGGAAGGGCCTCATTTCCATATACATATCCCCACAATATGGCTCCAGAGAGCCCACACTGTGATCAGCATCATGTATGAGCCCTGCAGTCTGCAGCTGCATCGGAGCTTGCTGCTTCCCCACTGCCCATCAACAGCTAAAACAGGAATTTCCATCTGCAGCGTGCAGATCGGCTCCAGACTGTTCATGTGGAGGGAATGAACTGAGAAGAAGGGAAGGAGCCCTCACCTTCTGCTTTCCTGAGAGCAAAGACTTCTCAAAGGTCCTATTTTCTTCTGGTTCACTGGAAATCCTTGAGGGAACAAGAGGAGAAAGGATATTAAGAGATTCCCTAAGAGCAAACAAAGCAGAAGCACCTCACTGCCAAGGGAAAAGCAGAGAGGGGCCAAGTAGATAGAAGGAGAAGAGAGTGATCTCCATTCAACACTTCTTTTCCCACTAAATAAAACTAAAAGATGAAAAATTAAATAAAGCTGCCTACTTTTCAGGTTTTGAAAGAGGAAAGAGCACAAGTTATGTGTGTGTGTTGTGACAACAAAGTCTTAACTAGAAAAGAGTTTTCTAACCACCTCCCCGACAATCCACGGGTTTAGCAGCAGCCCGGGATCTCTTGTGGAAGATGATAGAAAGAACTCTATGGAAGCTGTGCGTGGTTTTTAGTATTTAATGACACAAAATCAATTGGAAGTGCTTGCTGGCTTCCACAATCAATTTTAGGAGATATCACGGAGAACAGGAGAACATGGGAGAGTTTCCATTAGCCCTGGAAATCTCATCAAAGATAGGAAAATGGTTATGAAAACCCCTGCACTCCAATAAATGTATTAATAACCTTGTCCTCAGTCATTTCTCATGTCTCTGTAAGAGGATACAGTTTTGTCACCAGTAAACTCCTCTCTTGGGGTCTGTTCCACCCTTTCTTCGCATGGAGACACAGTTGTTGTTGCACAGACACAACCATGTGGTTGTGAGCACCTTAACAGAGCGAGATCTGAACCATGGCTTGGGGTTGCTGCCCCATGAGCTGTCCCTGAGGGACATCCAAGGGGCAGGAACCACCAGGGAGTAATCCTCCTGACTGTAGGCTCTGCTTCATAGTGAAAGGCACCTTAGCCAAAATACAGGGCAAGAAGTTGTCCTGCCTATAGCTGGGTGGGAAGGGGGTCCCCAGGGAAACGTGGGGCTCCTTGGCCTGGGTGCATGCAGGGGCTAGCATGGCCAAATTCTCCCAGAAGCTCAGGGGTGGCCCCACTCAAGGGCTGTTTGATCAATGAGAAGATGCCTGCTCGTTTTGATGCCGTTGGCCAAGCTCAATGCTGCGTGGCATGAAGTGCCCTTTTTCTGACCTTGTTTTCCTCAGACTGGGGGACTGTGATGTCTTCTGCTAGCTGGAATCTGCAGGGGGAAAAAAGGTTAATTCTTGCACCTTCTGAAAATTCCAGGACTGAGGAAAGTTAGAAACAGCCCTGACTGTAGCTCAATACAAATCAAGAGGCTGTTTTCAAATTTTGCAGGTTCGCTCCAGGACTCCAGCTAAGTGAAGTCAAGGCAGGGTTTGTAATGCACAATTTAACCCGTGAATTTGTAGATCTCAAAAGGCGTGCTTAATTTAATATTGTTTCTAATGGCTATTGTCTTCATGCTTGCCTGTTCCCCCAGTGTTTGTTGCTTTTGTAACGACTTGAATGGGCATTTCCAGGTGCACTGCATATATTAGCAAGCGCTTTCATTTTAGTAATGAGTGAGATGCTTTTAGTGTTTATTTCTTCATTGCCCTAACACTTACTTTAATAAAGGTCCTGATTCTTCTAGAGGAGAAAAACGAACATTTACCACTCGTTTCTACCTCATTTTCCTCTGTCACCTTATGATGCCCTTGAGAACAGAAGAGGTAAATTACTTACTGGCCAGGGTTAGACCAGGTTTAAATTATCAGAGAAACTTAAAACGATGAGATGCTTGGTCAATGCCTGTCCTCACTCCTTATCAGGATGACAAGTAAACAACTGTTGACCTGAAGGCCATTCCCCTGGTCACCAGGACCTTGGGGTTACTTTAGGCTCTGTTTAGGGTACCTGCAGTGCCCATTTCCTACACCCCATTACCATCCCTCAGCCTTAACGTGGGCTTTTCCCCTCCTTGCCCCACAGTGTGCAGCTTGGGGACTCATGGGGCAGGAGATGGAGCCTTGCCAAGCCACCCCAGGCTGCCCATCACCGCCAGGGCAGGTTTCCAGCGTCAGCTGACAACCTTCATTTTGCTGCTGAGCAGCATTTATTAAACATGCACAACATCCCTTTGCTACATACCAGTCCAATTTTCAGATTAGCTGTTTATTAGCATTATTACAAACATGGCTCTTCATCTTCTATTAAATAGTACTGCAGCCACTCCCTTCCCACATGAAGCCTATAGTGGAGCACTCGGTTCACTAAATTACCCTGCAAATGTCAGACTTGCTCTGTGTTATTAGCTGTACGTCTTTCAGCCTCTTTATTGGGATTCTGTGTCTTGAAGGTGCCCTGTGGCATATAGATTTTTTAAAATACAAACCAGTGTCATTTTGCTGTTTAAAAGAACATTTAATTAAACTGGATTCATCACTTGTAAGGGGCAAGTTAAATGAAAACTAAATAGAAGGCATATGATTACATGGTATTAAGAAGAGCGACTGCTCCAGAGACCAAACTCTTTTAACACAACATTAAGCTGAGCTCATTTCATATGCACAGGTTAGCTCTGGCCTGTGAGGAGAACATATTTTGAGAAGATCAGCAGAATGGTTATGGGCACTAAACAGCTTTTAATAAAATGCATGTTTCAGGGAAGAAACCTTTCCTAAGCTAGTCTTAAATATGCTAACGACAGAAATCAAAGCTCACACTGATTCTAGGGAACATTTTAAAAATTATCTCTTTCATAGTCTCAGATGTAAAGGATAAGAGTGGCTTTTTTTATTATTTCACTAGATGTGAATTAACAAAGGGCCACAATGAGTATAATGATAAAATTGGAAGTATTTTGTAGGCTTGAGTCATTGGTCACATCAGGACTTCTTAATGCTTTTTAGGAAAGCAAAAGGAATCATCATTAAAAATCCGTTATGCAGTTTCCTATTCCCTACTCCATTTATGCTAATGCTGTTGATATAATCAGATTTTTTTTTGAGCAGAATACTCACCATATTTCCTTCCCAGGCATCCTAAGCTAGGTTTTGAAAGTCTACCTTGCCCATGTCCTTCTGCAGCCCTGTGCCTCATGTTCACCATGGCTGTGAGCCTGCAAAGCCTCCAGCAGTGTGTGGCACTCACTGAGCAAACGCTGCAAGTTCTCACATGAATTGCAGCCATCTCGTTGCACTCTTACAGCTCCCAGGTGCTCTGAGGTGAGGATTGCCTGTGGTGGTTTTGCCCATATTTTCAAAGAGGTCTAAGGGTCTGGCTGTGCATTGGTTTGGTGTCGTAGCCTTCTCCCCCTTCATTCCTGTGCACCCGCCTTGCCTGTGGGTTTACTGAGGTTAAAACCATGATAGTGGCAAACTCCAGCACAAGCCCTCTTCAGATCCTCACAAGGACATCACATCTATTTTCTCTGCTTGTGAGTGAGCATGCACAGCTAGAGCTCCAGAGAGGCAGCTCTCAGCATGAAGTTCATGACTGAAAAGCATTAGGTGACTGAGATCCTATATCTAAAACTGGAATACCTGTTTCTTCCAATAAAGTAGCTTAAAATCAGGCTGTTTGGCATGGTAGCTACCTGTGGGACCAGCTCTGTGTGTTCCTGCTACGTGTTCCCCAGACACCACTCATGCAAGTAATCTGTGTCAGCAGTGAGGACATCACTGGGGGAGGATTTGACTCACAAACCTCCAAATCACATGGAGAGCACAGGGAAGAGTTTTCTCACCTGTGAAGTAGATGCACTCAGGGGTGAGGCAACACCATCCCCTCCAGTTTGGCTCCCCTCTCCTTTCTGGAAAGAAGCATCAGTCACCACGTTCTGCCTGACTGTCCCAGTTCCAGCAGAAGCTTTATGAATCCTTTGGGTGTGAAGATGCCTAATTACCAGAATAAATACCTGCACCTATGTCCTAAAAATGTTGGGGCTGAACTCCTGTGCCCAGCCTTCCCCAGAGCGGGTGCAGGCAGCTCTGCTTGCTGCCCTTGGTGCTCCTGGCATGGACCCAGGGCACCTTGCTGCTGGGAGCTTCAGCCCCAGCCTCTGGGCTCCTCCAAGGGTTTGGGCTGCCGAGTGCTGCCACAATACATGCCTTCCACTCATAAAGAGAATAACCTTTGCCTGTGCATCAGTCCAGACATGCCCCTCTACCTCTATCTAGGGCAGCAGGAGCCTTGGGAGTGCAGAAGTGTGCTCTGAAAAAAAAGAGGAAGAGACCTTCCTATTTTAAGGTTGCTTTAATTGCTTTTCACACTTTTCATAACATCTGAGAGGAAACTCTTCCTCAGGAGTGCTGCTTCCTCTCCTCAGGCCTCTCCTGGGAAGACCTGGGGATCTCAGCCTCTGCTGCACCACAGCCCAGGCACAGCACTGGCTTCTCTTGGGTCCCTCTCTAGCTGGTCTCTCTTGTCTTCTCAGTGTGGCTGCTTTTTTCCCTTTCTATTTTGACTGCAAACGAAATGGAGCCCATCCATGTGTTGGTAATGCAAGAATGCAGCCACATATACATGAGAAACCGAATTCTAGCAAACAAATTGAGACAAATAAGACAGTCTTGGAACAACTCTGCCTTCAAAATAGAAGTCTAGTTGTGCAGAGGTTGAGCTTATAAATTGTGGGCTTTGAAACAGGCACTTAAATGGAGATCCTGTGTCTTTTTTGTTTGTTAACACAATCCATTGGGGCACACACAGCCATGGCTTTGAGAAGACTTGTAACCAATATATTAATGTGCAGGGATGTGCTTAGCAACGATGGAAGGGCTGCTGTGGGCAGATGGGAGGCAAAAAGGCTGGGCTTTTTGGGAGACAGGCTTTTATATACTTGTGTGGGAGTCTAAAGCAATGTGTGATGAATGACCTTACACACTGAGAAGCTGCTTGAACAGTAAGCCATGGCATCCCTGTCCCTTGCTTGGCTACAGGGCAGTTGTACCCTCTCTACAAATCATGCCAGAATAAGGTTTCCCTTAGTAACCTGGGTTAAATTTTCCTGCCATCTGGGTTAGCTACCCAAGGGTTTAAATCAGCTGTTCAGTCAGGTGGCCTGAGGTTCACCTGCAAGGTAAGAAGCCCTAAATTTATCTAGCTGTGGTCCCTGGGTTCTGCCTTAGAGCAAGTGCTGTCTTCAGGCACAGCCTCAAAGCCTCTGCAAGGTGGGAGGAGGAGCAGCCAGGACCAGACATGCAGGAACCAGAAATACTGCAAAGTTGTGCTGCAAAGCCTCTGCCTTTGGCAGAGTACAAGTTTTTAGTTGGGTTTTGTTGGGGTTTTTTTTAAACATATTTTTGTATCCCCTCATACCATTACCTGGTGCTAGGCATGCAGCATTACAGCAGCCCATAGGTACTTGGCTATTTATTTCAGCTTGCCTTCTGCCCTGGCAGGACATCCATCTGAGCAGCAGCTCATCTGACTGATTTCAGGAAGATCCCAATCCCAGTAATAGCTTCTGATGTATATATTCTGTGACTGCTGACTCTCCAGCTTGCTCAGGTTTTGTTTCCCAGAAAGCTGTAATTTCAGGCAGTCTTAGGATCTGCTCTAACACTGCAAAACTCAACAGAATCTGGTTTATATACACACCTTTAACTCAGAATATCCTTAAAAGTATTACACAAACACACCACTGCCTGTGTTTTCCCTGGGATTAAATGCAGGATGTCAGGGTTCATGCTCCCGTGGGTTGTACAAGCACTGCTTTGGACAGCCTGGTGCTTGCTCTGGGCTTAGATGTCAGTCATTATTAGGAAAAAAGAATGAAATTGAGAAAGAGGTTTAGTATATAAAATAGGTAACAGTACTTCTGTGCTATGGTGTCTTGTGTAGTATCTACAGTGATGCTCATTTCAGCTTGGCCTACACTGAGCTCTAAATAGTTGGTCTATCAGGACTGTTTATTTAGTATTTCTCCAGCTGTAGTTGCATGTGGGGACCTAGGGAAGAGTATCCTGTACATCTTATATATACAGAGCAATATGTATGATAGTTTTCCTCAATACTTTTCCACCTATTTCAGGGCGGGGACCTCCTCCACTGGCCACTGGATGTTCCTCCCAAGAACACTTCTCGTCCCCTGCGTTGCTGTTTTCTCTTGAACCCATGTGGGGTTTTAAGGTTTGTTCCTCTTTCAGGAGTGGTCCCAGAGATCACTCAGCTGTTATGGGAAAAGCCACCACCTTCTTCAGGGTTCATAGATCTGAGCAGCATCAGCCATGGGGAGGCAATTTATCTCAGTAAGCTCATCCACAACCATTGGTCCAAATTTGCATCAAATCCTTACAGTCCTTTTCTATAAATAACAATCTGTCTTTCACATAAGAAAAAAAATAATCATTTGTTTCTTATACAACAAATGCACCTAAAAACCACCAACCAAGATGAGGATGCAGTTGTGCTAGGCACTATAAAAACAAGCAGTAATCCCCCAAGGAGCTTTTAAAGTAAGGAATTGGTAGTTTAGTTCTGCTAGGAAGACTAGTCACTGCAATTCTTTAAAATCTATTTCTATGCAGAGCAGAGAAGGCTGTTGGGCTTCCATTCCTTTCAGCTCTCGACAGCACACGTAAAGCACCAGCACAAGAGCTAAGTGTGACTGTAACTTGAATCCCAGACAGAGTGTGTGCAAATCCTGCCAGGTACATCCATTGACCTCTGAGCAGAAATTTCTTCCTGAATCGGGAAAATGAGGAGCTGGGCATCACTCCCTCATTTAAAATACCAACCCCACAGTGGTAGATTTGATTGCAACAGGCTTTGTAGAGTGGAGCAATCCCAAAGCCTTACCATGAAAGCATATTTCTGACCCCCTGCTATTGTGTTGCTTTCTTGGACATGCTCAAAACAACCATTTTTCGAGTGATTCGACTCCTGAGCTTGACTCAGTATGCTCTGAAGCAGTTTGTTCTAAGCAAGTCATGTTCACTATCCTAATCTGACATGAAGCCTGATGGAAAAATCTGTGATCGATTATAGCAGCAACACAAAGAGATATGAGAGGGAAGCAAAGCAAAAGAACAGATATCAATCACTGGGTCGCAACGAGCCTGAAGAAGGTACCGAATTTGAAGGCAGTGTAGCACATCTTTTTGCTGTTGTAGGTAAACACTCTGAGCTGCAGAATGTTTGTCTTACAGACAGACCGATCTGGTATGAAAAGTGGATTTTGAAGTATGGATTTTGTTAGAGGGGGATGAAATAAACTGTTGGTTTGTTGCTTTGAAAAGGGTGTAGCATGTAATGAGTGTTTGCAGCTGTTTCACAGCCACTTCATTGCATTTTTAAGCTTCTGAGTGGTTTTGTTTTTACAATTTTTAATTGATTGGATCTAAAATATATGGTGGAACAAATTCATAGTGAATAAAAAATTGCAGACATGATCAACAACCTCTTTAATGTTGAGTTAGCATTTTTCTTGTTGCTGGACAAGATCGTACTTCAAAGCAAATTAAAAACGTGAAGCCAAATTCTGATTGCAATGCAGGCAACAGAAATCTTCCTGTCAGCCTCAATAAAAGCAGGTGTAAGTTTTCAATATTAGTCCAGTCTATCCAATTCACGTGTCTTTCTGTCTTTATCTAATCTAATACATGGTCGTGAGATAAATTACCAAAGCGTATGATAAATTGCATTGCTATTCATTTTTGGCAAGATCACCTATGCTCTGGCCACTAATTCATTTCCACCAGGATTCATTGTAATATAACAGATCCTTGAAACGGCCCCCAAATAATGTCATTTCATTTTCTTCAAGAAAACAAAGAATTATATGTGCTGGCAAATATCCCGCTTACCCTCACCACAATAGATGACACCTCATTGCCACCTCTGCAAAATCATGGTTATAAAAATATCAAAATATATTTATAACATTAAGAGTCTGAAAGTTATTAGGTCCTTATATTCCATTTGAGTGGGGAGCTATGACATGATTTAGGTTGAGGGGTTGCAAAGTGGAAAAGGATGACACGGTTTAGGTATTTCAGGGAGTCATTGATTTGGTTATTTCTGTTTTCATTGGTTTTGGGGGTACAGACTTTATAATGCAGACTGAATACACAAAACTGAGTAAGAAATATGCAAGATGCTGTAATATTTTTTTTTCCAGTGCTTATTTAGAGCAGTTCACCATTCTTGAATAAAAGCACCACCCTGAATCACACCAGTTCCACCTTGGGCCCCCACATGCATGCACCCCTGTTAGGTACCATTCATATCCATCCAGGAGTGGGAACCAGAATATCCCATTAAAGAAAAAAGGGAAGAGAACTTCGTTTCACTTACAGCCACCAGATCCATCCCTGCCTTCTGTACAAGCTCTGCTGAGTCGTGAAGGCTGGTGGTGAAGTGCCCCTTGATATGCAAGAAAACTGAGGATTTGGATGGGAGGTGTTAGGAGGTAGGAGCTAATGAAGGCTGACCTTGCAAGTTGTAGGGAAGCTCCCCATTGCCACCGCTGATGATAGGCACCCTTGGTCCCACCACTAGCATGAGCTGTTGGATGTGCTGGGGTGATGGTGGGCACTGGGCTCCTTCCTGATCCAACCCCACATCCCACCACTCTGCTGCTGAGGAAGAGAGGAAGCAGAGAGTTGATGGCAATTTTGGTTGGAGGAGATGTCAGTGCCCATGCCCTGGCTTTGTGCCAGCCTGGGTAGTTGCTTTCTGCTCCTCGGCATTGCCACTTCAACTGCCAACAGCTGCCTCCTCTTCCTGCCATAAATCACTGTGAACTGGTGCCATCAACCATCCAACAGCTGCTGAATTTCACCCAGACTGCTGCCTCAGTTGTCAGGGAAGTGGTTTTGCATAGCAAGATTTTAAAGCAATTTAGGTCATTTTGAGATGGAAAACACCATTAATGTGAAAAGACAGTTAATATCTCTACTGCAAATTCCATTACCCACCCCATGAAAACATGAGCAGTGCTTCCATATAGAGCATGTATTGCAGGATGACATGAAAACTTGGCCTCACTGGTGGGAGGAAAAGTTTTCTTGGTGATTTCAGGGAGGTGGCTTCATCCTACACTATTTAAGAGCAGTTAGACGTGACGGTTACATCCAGCTAATTGGATGCATTGCTATAGGCACTTGAGAAATATGATAGACAGATGCATTCAGCTGGATAGATATCCCCTGGTGTAGCGAGCTGAAGTCAATTACGGAGTTAAATTGTGAAAGATTTGACCTGATGTCATTTATATCTCAAGTCATAATTAACACTTAAAGTTCAACTCTATGGCAATTTTCTGTTAATAACACTTAAAACCTATATAGAGCTCAAAGAATCGCACAGACATGATGAAGGGTGACTTGAGTGGATGCCAGAATTGCAGCATTAGTAATTAATCCTCAAAACACCTTTGCACAGTATATGGGTGGCATCATTTTAGTCTCTCCTTTGAAGAGAAGCGGATTTGCCCAATGTCTCCCTGGAGTCCATGGCACCTGGAGATAAGGACTGAGGCTTTTTCAGGTGCTAAACCAGGAAACACTCAGATCAGCCTGTCTCCCATCTTTTTGTCTTGACACATTTTTAAATTTTACCAAAATCTATTTTGTAAAAAAGATTATGGACAAATTGCCTGTCAAACGGCTTGGTTTTTCCAATTAGAAGCTATGCAAATACAGAAGGAAAAAATCTGCCATAAACACCAGCTTCTGCTTGTAAGATTTTCATGTGGATGAAATATGAATCTTACTGGGGGAAGAAACTCGCTCTCAGGCTGAGACCTTGTAAGCCAAGATTCAGCTCACTGCAGATTTTTATGGTCAAGTTATAACTGCCTGTAAAGCAGGAGTTTAAAATGGAAGTGCTGACAAAACTTTTAAACTACAACAGTGGAAATGGCGCCGCAATAATTTATAATCTACAGGCAGCTTTGGATTTATTATCACAATGACAAATGCACAGTCATTGTTAATAGGATATTTCCCAGCAAGGACTTCTTGTTATGCAAGCCAGGTTCACTATGTCATGCAGCATGATAGCAATAAAGTCTACAAGAATTTGTAATGAACTTCAATTACTAATAGATTATGGTTAATGGGAAATATGTGCAGTAAAGATATGGGTTTTTATATGCGCCTTCTGGTACTCTACAAGGCAATGATTTATGCTACAATTTATGTTAACATCCTCCAGTACGAAAAAAAGCCTAAATTGGTGGAAAGCCACTCCATCCATAACAAATACTTAAGATAATTTTGCACATCATGTAAATGAAGATGTAAAATTAGATATTAATCCATTTCATATTATCATTTGTATTTTTATTAAAAAAGAAGACTATGCCCTACCGTGTAATGACATTAAAAATTCCTATCATGGGCTGCAAGCATGAATTACACCAATGTAGAAATGGCGACAGCAACTGAGCTGTAAGTGCCTTTGTTCAATTTGCTGCTGTAATTAACAGAGCAGTGTGAATATCTTTCTAGGTATGATTTAAAGTAACAGCCCTGAGGCTGCTCTGGCAGAGGTGTCTGATGCAGAGGGAATATGTGTGTGAGGACCAGGCTCCTTTGGAGGGGGTCAGGCTTTTCCTCTCCCACTTGTGCTCTCCCCCAGCCTTCCCCCGCGGCAGCACTCCAAAGCCATGCCTCCTCCACAGATACTGGACTGTTTCCTTCCCTGCACAGCAAACCCCCCACGGGAATTACTTCGGGAAATAATCATCTGATGCAGCACCAGAACCATGAGCTCATGCTTACTTATCAGAGGGACACAGGCCTGGGTGCTTACCTGCTGTTTCAAACGAGAGCTGTTCCTCCTCTGTCCCTCCAGCTTTTTCATCCTGTACCTGTAACATAATCTGTATATTCCAGGTTTATATGCCCAGAAAACACAAAGAAGAAGAGATGTCTCTCAATTTAAAACCAAAGACTGTTGAGAACCATTGCTGGTGATGAGCACACAGATGCAGTGTTCAGGACTGCATTTATCCAGTTACAGTTCTGTGGAACGCTTACACTTCCTATCTGAAACTCCTATTTAGCCAGAAAGGGGCACCCATGCATGAGGAACCTGCAGGAATATTTCTGGTGTATTTTTAATACAGGCAGCCTGACACCCAGCTTGTTTCAATCACTCTTACACTGGTTTAAGACTATTGCTGTTGATGAACCTCTATATGAAGCCTATAAATTCACTTTCTAGGTGTGCAAGTGAGGAAGACCCATCCTGTTAGCCACACATCCACATGGGGGTTTGTGAAGACCAAAGTTGGTGTGGAGATGTGCTTTGGGAAGAAATTTATACTGGTTGAGATAAGACAGGCTTTCTGTGAGGAAAAACACCCAGGTAAGCTCCAAATGTCCACATAAATCCCACTCCATGGACAGGCTGGACTCCCCAAACACGCTTTGGAATAGCAGTATCCTGCTGTACAATTAAGGGTGATTCTCACATGAAAATGTAGTCCTTCAGCCTATTAGGAAGTTGTTTGAAAGACTGGCAAAAAATCCTCTGGTTTTTATGGTCAAATGAGCATAAAATTGTGCTTCCCCACACTCATTTTCTACTAAATAATACTTACAGTGCTTACTTCTTGGAAATGTGTGTGTTACAAATTTAAAATTAAAAATAATTTATCCCTTAAGGGTGCTCTTCTGATTCAGTTTTCCCTCAGCCCCTTAACAGAACAAGCTGCATATGCAAAATGTCATTTACTGCATTTTTTTCCCCTCCCATTTTTTAATTATATTCTCCTCGGAAGCCAAAGCAATGGCAGAGGACCACTCTGGCGTGTCTGGTTTCAGATAAGGAGTTTTCTTCTCCAGGCTGGGGTCAAAGTGCCTTTTCCCCTAGTAAATCTGCTTTTAAGTAAGACCACATGCAATGCCATACACCCAGCAAGTGCTCCCTCTCCCTGCCCAATTAAAGAGAGGAAGGAACTCACACATACAAAAAGGAAATTCAAGATGAATGCATGTCCTCCTCTCTTCACATCATTGCTGCTGTTGCTCATCTTTCTTGCCCTCTCCCAAATTTTCAGAACAAACCTCCTCCCAAAATTCTAAAAGGCTTTTATTTCCTTGTCTTTTATACCTCTGCTAAACCAGGAAAGGACAGGATGTGCACGTGCATCTTTTTGCTGGGCTTTGTTGTTGGATTTGGGTGTTGTTGTTGTTGTTCTGGCACCTCTGTGGCTCCCAAAGATACGTCAGTCCTGACAGGGTTGATGTGGCAATATTCAGCAGTCACCTCCTTCACACGCACCATTTAGAAGAGGTCACTGATGGCACAAATAGAGCTACCAAAATAATTGTAACTCTAATTTGTTTCCCATTAGAAATGTGTATGGCGATCTGGCCTAATGAGAGATTTTCTTTCTTTCCCATTTCAGAATGTCACTGTAGCAGCTTACAAATATACTGAGGTTTTCTGATGAAGGAGTCTGCACAGAGTACTGTATAAAAGTGGTAATAGATTTTGTCCTGTTCAACAGCTGAGAAATATCATGGAAACATTCTAAAATACACTGGAAATAATAGCTGATCTCTGAGAGAAGTGTGTTTCAAATAGTTCACACTAAAAATGAATATAAACAGCTATTAATGACCAACACATTCTTGTAAACATCAGTTCAAATCTTTAATAGTCTATATTGTACCAGAAATGTATATGCAAAACTAAAACAGAGTTTCTTGCAGCTAAAGCATTATCCAAAGAAAGCCATTTCAACACTGAACCAAATTATTTCAATGTCAGAAACCACGTGTACCATTGAATAAACTGAGTATTCAGGCTATTAAATTAATTCAAGTGACTGTATGGTATTGCACTAGGCATTGTGCCTTGTGGAGAGCATAACACTTCTTAAAACCACACAATCATTTAGCAAAGCACATGCACCAGCTACTGGAGTGGCCCCACATGGAGAAGGGACCAAGGAGGTGAAGCACCTTCTTGCTGAACATCCTATACTATATATTGAACAGATTTACCTGACATGACCCCATTGAAAATGTACCAAATCCCATTGAAACCTGTCAGTTTGGCATCAGAAGGGTTTTTTACATCTTCCATGCATGGCCCTTGCTACCTGGAGGTTTGTCTGTCTAGCTAAAAATCCCAGAAAGCCCAATGTGACAGCAGTAGCTAATTCCTAACAAAGGCTTTGCATCAGGGCTCATTAGTGAAATCCACCTCTCCAGGACTGTTGTTACCACTGTTGTTCCTCAACCATCTTCAATCACTTTGCTTTTGCAGTGCCAGTAGACACATGGTCCACAAATAGCTCTGCAGATGCAACATCATGGAAGTAAAGTGAAAATACAAGGAGAGGGAGGCAGTGACACTAAATTGGGTTGGCTGCAAAGGCAGGAGCAAGCAACCATAGCACATGCAGAAGGTTCAAGGCCATATTCACAGTGACTGGAGGTATGAGATCTTGAAGTCACAGCAAACTCAAGAAACCCCATCGAGCAGCTACCCAAGTGGTCAGTCCCTCTGAGCCTCCACTCTTAACAGCTGCACTGAGAAGTTGTAGTTTGTTTATTCTGTCTGTAGAGAGTTTTAAATGAAGATGATGAAAACATGCATCATTCTTGCTTACTTCTTAGGAAATGGTCAAGTTTTTGCAGTGCCTGGGTGGATGGTCCAAGTTACATCTGATTATACAACATCCATGTAATAATGCACATTCAACTGCTTATTGAGTTACACATTTATAATTAGTGCAGAATTAATTGGGTATTAAAGATCACTTATATCAAGAGATTATACTGATTTCTTAGCAGGCTCCAAAAATTATATCAGTACTGAGGTAACCTAAGCTGTTCACAAAGTATGGAAAACATATTTCAACTGTTAACAGCCTGTATCTGTCTATCCACATTGAATCAAGAAACAAGAAGTTATCTCATGGCTCAACCACTATTACACTCAGGTTGTTATTAAAAAGCACCTTCCCATCTCTTTTTTCACTGCATTCAGGCTTTCTTAACTCTTCCATTATCTGATGCTTTAGTTCAGGTGGAGCAGTTTTAGAGAAGTCACACACTTCTGTCAGGAAATCCAGCAGCAGCTCCCCATCCTTGTTCCCTTCAATAAAGCAGCTCGTTATGTCCATGTGGGATGGGAGCTCATAGGCCTGGTACTTCAGCCCAGCTGAATCCAGTATCCTTTTGATGTCAGCAGAAGAAATGTAAGAGCAGAGATCTTGGAAAGGTAAGGAAGGCCCATACTTCCTCCACAGCGTTTCCCAGCCACTGATTTCTAAGAGATAAACCACCAGAAAAATGCTCAGCAATAAAGAAAAACACTCTCTGAACAGATTTTTGATCATCTGATTTTTTTTTTAGCAGTTGTCCTTGTTGTGGGCAGGATCTCTTGAGAGTTCAGCTGTGTCCTGGGGCACGGTGGAGATGGTTGTCTCCCTGCTGGTTGGGTTGGGGGCTGCAGGGGGGCATGGACACCTTACCTACCCTGGAGCTCCAGCACCTCCCACTGAGGCACCAGATGAGCACTTAATCCTCCCCCCTTCCAACACACTGACCCCTCTCCTTCCCACACATAGGTGAGCTCTTGCAGGACATCCTCCTGCAGTCCACATGCTGAACACAAGTTATTTGGTGCCATCTTCTCAATTTAAGCTATTCCCTAGACTTCAGCTCCCTCTTTGTAAGACTAAATCCTCTCCTATTTCTTCACCTAATTACTATGTGGTTGAGTTACACATGAGCTTCATTGAAATGCCTATTATCAGTAAGCTCTCTCTCTCTGCTACCTGAAGTAGGTGAGGTGCCAAACCCTGACCACATTGTCCATGCAGCTGGATGTATGGTGGAGAAAAGAGTGAGATGGGCAGAGCCCAGGATGAAGGTCCACCATACTCCCAGCCTTCACTCCCATCATGCTCACATGCTTTGGCACAGGCAATGAGAGGGCTTCTCCTCACCCCAAGCAGACCTCCCCAGTCATGCCAGGAGGACATTTGGGCTGTGTGACAAATTTGGTGTGCTCTCTCTCTCTCTGCTACCTGAAGTAGGTGAGGTGCCAAACCCTGACCACATTGTCCATGCAGCTGGATGTATGGTGGAGAAAAGAGTGAGATGGGCAGAGCCCAGGATGAAGGTCCACCATACTCCCAGCCTTCACTCCCATCGTGCTCACATGCTGTTTGGCACACGCAATGAGAGGGCTTCTCCTCACCCCAGGCAGACCTCCCCAGTCGTGCCAGGAGGACATTTGGGCTGTGTACAATTTTGGTGTGCCAAGATGAAAAGTGAGGAATGACACGGCTCCTGTAGCACTGCAACCACCTCCATAACTGAGCCCATGCCTCCAGGGATGTGTTACAAAGAAAACCAGCTGGGTAAGCTGAAAACTCCCCAGATATGTCTTCACATATTTATTTTCCCCCAGCCTGGAGATCTGATTCAGCATTTCTACTATAAATCACTTGTAAAAGGATCACCCACAATGACTGGATGGGATGAAAATAACTTTGAGCCTAATGAGCAGCTCTTGAGAGTTATGACTATAAATCTCCATAACTACAAAAACCAGTTGCTCGGCGGTTTTGCAAATGCTTTATCTGCAAACAGTTATTTATAGTCAAATAAACAGTTTGGTGTTTAGAAGAGGGGCTACAATATTTTCTTTCACCTGGTGGAAATTGAATGCAGAGCACTAATTGCAGGAAATTTGCTGGTGTCAGTGTTGTGTGACTCAGTGCCATCTCTGAGCTGGGTAATTATACACTACCTGAACGCAGCATTATTGTAACAGCTCTCAGCAGGCTCAGCATATGGCACTGCTTTTGTTTTCAAAGCGATGTAAACAGATTCTTTAAATGGATTAAAGATAACTCTGCACAGCTCCTGCCACTCGCCTGCTCTCCCGGCGGGGACGGAGCAGGAGGGGTGGCAACCTTCAGCGACTGACCAAGCCCTCTCCTATCAATCCTATTCCCAGGCTGGGTTTTAATTAACACATCCTAATGTGTTTGTGTTGGAGATGGCTTTACCTTCATTTCCTGAAATGAGCTTTGTTCTGCTTATCTTTCAGTAGCTGTTTTTGCTCCAGTGCTCATGTTCATAGCACTCCTTCCTTCCCCTCTCTGTACTCTTCTTTCCCCCAAGGTTTCTCCCCTCCTTTCCTTCCTGCACCCTACTCCTCTCTCCCATTTTCTTGCTGGCCCCAGCAATTTCTGCTTCATTCTGCCCACCAGAAAACACAGTGTTTCCCAGCCCAGAGAGGACTTCAAATACTTTTCAGGAATTCGGGTTTTTAATTATATTACTTTTGAGTAGACATGTATTCCTCCCTGTATTCACATTTCATTAATATCCAAAGGGACAGGTTAAGCAACTGGAAAAGAGTTTCAATTAACTATACACAGATAATCTGCAGTGGTCTGGTACTGTGATCTACTCTTGTGCAGTCAAAGAACAAGAACAGTAACTCAGATAATTTTAAATATGGATTTCTTGTAGTAAGCTGCTTGAAAACACTTTAAATCAAAAAGATTTTGGAGAAAAACAGGTTAAATAAATTCAGGTCAGAGAAGTGTCACTGTTGTGGACACTTCATGAACACAGAAGAGGAACTTCATCAAATACAATACAGTTTGCAGACATGGCCAAATTCAATAAGAAATTAAGTTTAAACCTCTGAGCAAATAGCACTTAACATCCCTGACAAGAATATCAGATGGGACTGTCGGTGTAACTAGAATTCCACAGCTTGTGGAATTAAAAATTAAAGGCTTTCTGGAAGCAAATTAGACCCCACCATTATAGTATCTCTAGCACACCCTGCCCACAGGATTAAAAGGTCATCATTTACTCTGCTCCTCTGTTTTCCTGCTGGGTTGACCACAGAACATCTCTTTGAGATCCAAAACAGCCTAAGAATGCTGTTTTCCACCCAAAATGATAATATTAAGGAAATGGGCAGTTTGAGAACAAAATGAACCATATGTGCTCCAACACCTGCTGCATGGCACAGCCAAGCCCGGCCGTAGCCATTTGCTTAATGCTGCAAGTCTCCAGGAGTGAGATAATGTGGTACCCAGCCTGAAAAGCCTGTTGCAGGAAACAGCAGAGCCTGAAGGAGCTTGTGCCAGGGCAGGTCACAGGATGGAGCCTCTCACCCGCTTCAGGGCTCTCTGCTGCTGCCCATCAGTGGCCAGGCTGGAGGATGGGGAAGGGCAGAGGGTGAGAGAAAGGTGTTTTGTGCCCATGGCAGGGGTTTGCTGGCCCACAGAGCCTTTGGCTTTGCAATCTGCAGCACAGGGCTGTGCAGATGTAGACAACGTGCAGATTTCAGTGGCTGTAGGTGAGGGGACACCGTTTGTTACCAGCTCCTACACCTCTATAGGTGATAAAAGATGTTTGAAATAAAAACGTGCGTTGCTTTTTAGCTGGCCTGTGTTGAACTCACAGGAACCTCAAAGTCTTTGTGGCTCTTGCCCAGGTGGGCAGCACGAGTGAGCAGCTCTCACCTGATGTCACGATAATGAGGAGCTTTCCCTGTGTTTCCAGGAGGCTGTGGAAATACCGGAGAGTCGCTGGGACGTCTTTCACGTAATACAGCATCTGGAAAGAGCAGAGATGCTTACAGAAGTGTGGTGCAGTCCTGGTGAATGTTAATAACTCATACACTAGGTAAAAGACACCAAATGGGGCCAATCTTGAGAGGAGAGCAACGGAACAACAAAACACGTTAGCACGATGCCAGGCAGTGGGCTCGTGCTGCAAGGTCAGGGATGTCATTGCCTTGCCTGCTCTCTGGCTCTCCCAGGCCCAACCTCATGTTCATTTATTAACCTCAGTGAAAGAAATTTGCCTTTCTTAGCAGGGAAGATGGCTTTGTAATGGCTTCTGTAAACTGAGAAATACAAAGGCAATTTCACGGAGAGGACAATGAGCTTTGAAAACACTAGTTAAAATGTATTTTTAGTCAACTGCCACCCACAGCCTGGTTAATAGGACTATTGTGCTCAGAGTTGCTTTGCTGTAACTCATCTTTCATTTCTGCAGTTCACTTACGCTTAAATACTTCAAATTACAGAGAAATAAACTCACCTTTTTTCCCCTTTAGAGCAGATAATGAGGTCACATACTTCATGCATGCTTTTAACAGCCAAGTCTTTGACAACACTAACTGAGCAGAGACTTTTACCTGGACCATGTGAATGAAGTCCCATTTTTTAGGCTTCTTTTCTGCACTCATTCGACTTTCATATTCATAAGCTGTCTCCTCATGCCAGGTAAACTTTACATTCTCAAGGTTTGATGTCTCAGCCACTCGCTCTGAAATACAGGAGAAGGCAGGACAGTTATCTCAATTGCAAATACAAGACCAATTTCCATTCATAGCTTCAATACATGCAAAAGTCATATTTAGGTAGAGAGTTTGGATATCAATTTAATACAGTAGTGGAATATTAAACTTTGAGCCTGTATGTGAGAAGGGAGCTGTAAAGGTCTTTGTAGCATGAAGTCTTAAAAGGTCTGATGCTTTTCCCTTTGCACACTCATTTGGGCTCCTCCAGTTTTTACCTGGAAGAAAAAGAAGAAACTCTTCCCCACGACTGGCTCAGGCTGAGTTAAAGGGCGTTGGCTGGGATGAACAGTTAGGAGGCCATGAGCAGCACGTTTTGTGCCAAAATGGACAGCTGATGGCCCCCTCACTCAGGTCCCACGCAAGACCCAATTGGCTGAGCAGAAGCCAGGCCATGGTAAAGGGTTTTCCAGAGACTAAATAAATAAACGCAAAGGCTCATGGATGGATGGATGGATGGATGGATGGATGGATGGATCAAAGTGGGGCTTATTTTGGAGAGAGGCACAACTAAAAACTCGAGAAGGGCAGAGAAAGCAAATGGCTCACTCTGAGAATGTGCCATTGGCATGGTGGGAAAGGGAAGGAGATTTGCTCTGTGAGCAAAGATCCATCTCCTGGCATTTGTTTTCTGTTGTGTTGAAATGATTTTTCAAAAGGCCACAGTTTTGACCAGTTGCTTCAGGTAAAAGGGATAATAGTGTTTTAAAATAAAGACTACAGTAAAGAGTGACACATGGGATGTTTTCTGAGGAAAGCAGAAAGCTGGAGCAGTGGATTCAAGGAATAAGTTATCTCAAGGGCCTGGCTCATCGCTGTAATTCTTTGCTTTTTGTGTGAGAAAGCTGAGAGAGAATTTCATCTTTTAGGGGATGCAGGAATACTAATGTCCATCTGCTGGCATATGGAGCTCGTCTCACTGCGCTCCTGCCTGGCGCCCGGGATTGCCCCAGGACAGAGCCAGCCCGGATGCCATTCCTGTGCTCCACTGGAGTTAACATCAATTTAAAACTTAGATGGCCCAAAGGCAGACTGAGCCTTAGCTACAGAACACATGTTCAGAACAACATGATTTGCTAAGACCAGCGCCTTTACACCACTAATCACAATGCTTCTCCTTCTGGGCTCTGATTAGGACATATGCCTGTCGGGCAGATGAGAAATGCTCCATCGGTGCTTATCTCCTCTCTTTTAGGGTTGGAAATGGGCCACCCCTTTCAGATGCTGCCATTCTTCTGCTCATTTCCATTTATCAGCCACTGGCCCCGGTGCTTGCAGTTCAGATTTAATTTGCTGTTTTAAGCCAGGCTTCCTTCAGCAGCAGTTCGTGTCATCATCACAAATAATCTGGTGCAATCTGGCTCAATTCAATTGCTAGACAGGCTGTGAGGAGATGCTAGGGAGAAAACTGAACTGCTTGCCACAGTGGGCTTTTAAAGTCAAAAATTCAGAAAGGGCAAACTTATTCTGATCGTGGGAAGTTTCTGCCCAAAGATTTATCTGAAGTCAAAACACATCACCTGAACCACTGAAGTTTTCCTTACTTTTTTCCAGGGTTCAACCCAGATTGTTATCTGGGCCAGAAGCTGGTCTTGTGCCCTTGATGGGCGCCATCAAGGCTGGACTGCCTGCCATTGTGCTGTGCAGGCAATGGCAACAGCTCAGTTGTGAGGCCACCAACACTCCAACCATGGTCATCAGTGAACTTCACAGGAGCATGGACCAAGAATGGAGGAAAGCCACAGTCTGGCCATGGGGCTTTGAGGAGAGCCTCTGATGTACAACACAGCCCAAGAGAAACCTCAGTTTGTCATCACTGCACCTCCCTGCAAGGAGTTTCTCTTGTGAGCTTGGCTTCTCCTTCCCAAGGAGAAAGTATCTGGTTAGGTAGAAAACATAACTTCTGAATCCTCTGAGGCACAGATAATGTTTCTAGCTCTCCCTGGAAAATCTTGGGGCTCAGAAACCTAATTAATGATACCTACTGGGGACATGATTAATTACCAAATAAGAAAGTTTGAAGAAAGAAATACAGATGAATATTTCATTTCCAGTTTAGCATAAAGCTTAAAATAAAGACAGCATCTGATATTTTCTGTAACTTTCTCCTAGAAAGAAACTCACTGAAGCAGGATAGAACTGCCAGTTAATCAGTGGTAGGTGGTGAGACCTTTAGGAAGTTTCAGCACAAATCCAGTCCTAAACAGCCTGTGGTCCACAGCCCAGACAGGATAGAAATGCTATGTGAAAGTGCCCAAACCTTCTCATGGACAGAACAGATGCACTTGTGCCCATTCTTCACCATCTCTTCCTGGAGCAATGTAAAAACTCCTGGGATTTGGCACAAGCCATTTTTCCAAAGATCAGGTCCATGTAATACAGAGACAGACATTAAAAGAAATTATGTTTCCTGGGAGCCTTTGATGCTTCCATTGACTCTCAACTCCCCCACTGGAGGGAGAAGTGGATTGTTTCTATTTATTTTTTTCCTTCACCTTCCACAAGTTGCTTCATGCTGGGAATGCTTTTTTTTTTAAAGACTTCAGCAAGAGTCAGAGTTAGAGATGTACCATGTGGTGTTACAGTCTGGTATTTACTATGCTTTGGAGCGTTTCCAGCAATGCAGGCTGCTGATGAGGTTCATTCATTTCTGCCACCTCCATTCAGCAGCCACTTTCTGGCAAAGTGTGCTCTGCTTGGGGCTGCTCACAGCCTGTGCAGCAGAGCTGCTGTCACCTCCACACACAACCACAGTTACCTGCTCAGGTAAATCCTGGTAGGTGTTACTCCGGTGATAATCAAACTGTGAATTGATATCTAATGCTCTCTTTGTAGGGCAATAGGACCAAAGTACCTCTGCTAACATTCAGTTCTCCTTGGAAAATGGTTGGCTTTCCTTCATGAATGTTTCTCAGAACTTTGGGCTGGTGGGCAGAAACAAGCTCTAAGCCACAGAGCACACAGCAGAAGTCTTTCCTGTTTTGCTTTCCTTTCCATGTTTTCTAATTCAAAGGATGGTAACTAATTTAGTGCCATACTGTGAGGCTTAGCTATTTGTTATTTGAGTTTTTAAGATATGCAAGAATTACCATGAGACACTAAAATTTTCTTTTTGATGTTGAGGAAGGATCCTGATTCAGTGCAAGTTGAAGGAGAAAACTTTCTGAAATGTGGGAATTTTACTCTATTCCCATACAATCACCCATTGGTTTCCACCTTGCTTAGCTTTTAAAGTCTGCCTAGCCCAAGTCTTTGCCATGCACAGTTCTTTGCAGGGTAAGAGATTAAGATTTTAATGAGAGACTGAGCATTGTTGAAAAGCAATGATGGCCAAAAAAAAAAGCATAAAATAGTGACTTTTAAAACTTTTAAGGGTCAGTTTTGGCATGAAAACATTTGAATGTGGGGTCACCCATTGGTCAGCTCTTTTTAATGGTGTACTTAATATAAACTTAACCTGTTTAATGTAAAAATACCTTTGTACTTTGAGATTTGGTCAGCATTTGGCTCTATGACATCGTTGTTGATGGTGACTCCTGGGTATGTGGCTTGTACCTTTGAAAGGATCAGCAGGTCAATCTCACCTAGGGAAGCAGGTAATAAGAAAGACAAGATGAAAGCAAAGCTCAGGCAAATGTTGTCTCCACCATCATCCCATCCCCAGTTTTGAAGACTGATACCTGCCATTTATGTACTGAAAATGTACCACACAGGTACATGTAGCTGCATTGTATTCTCAGCAGATGGCCAGTGAAGATTTAGCTCTAGTATTTGAGAAAAAACTTAAATACCAGTTCCAGCTATCTTCACTCCTCCTCTCTGACTACCATCATCAGTGCCAAGGGAAAACCAGGCACAGTGATGCACATGGCTTGACCTCCTATTTTCTGAACATGGCCTAACCTCCTGGGGAAAATCCTAAATGTCTTTGATGGTACCAGTTCTGATGGTCCCAAATCACCAGTGAACCTGGCAGGATTTCTTAGGAGTCAGTAAGAGCATTTTTAGCCAAGTACCTCACTAATTATCAGGTCGCATGGGTGAGAGAGAAAAGAATATGTGTCTGTTTGTCATGTCTGTTTGTCTGTAGTGTCCTGTAACTTTTTCCATAAGTACCATGAATAGTGAACATACCACCTGTGTTTATCTAACCCCTATTCACACAATACCCCAGGGCTGACTGTAGTTTCTTTGTGAGAAACAGTTCTCTCTGGACACTGTTCAGGCCAGCTGCAATTATTTTACTGATAGAAATGCCAACAGATCCAACATTTCAAAATTTAAAAAGACTCTTGGCCACTTCTCCCCATCTGTAATATATGAAGCTTAGGGAACTGATGCTCCTGACAGAGGCATGGGTCCAGGGACAATATCATGCTGGCTTGCTTAGCTTTCCTAGAGCTCTCTTCTGCTTATTGTGCTTGGATAAATTTTGGGTGGAAAAAACAATAGGAGACCAAATTAAGGTAGAAAGAGTGAAGCAGAGGGTAACTGTGGTGAATAGTAGAGCCAGGGGCTGTGTTACAGACAAACACTGAGCCTTGCCCTGAAAGATGTGCTTGTGCTTGCACACGACTCCACACTATAAAATTCCCTACAAATGGATAAAGTCATGTGCTGAATGGAAGATTCAGCAAACTGGGATGCCAGACAGGCCCCTTCTGAGGACCTGTGGAGATCGGGCTCTCTGCCTGCTTCTGGCCCCATCACACAACACCACGGGTCAAAATCAGGTGCTCCAGTCCAGGTCTCACCTGCTCATTAACAGTCTAAGAATTTAACATAAAAATTGACAAAAAGTTCCATTTTTTTCAAACTGAGGTGTCTTTCTCAATGCGACTAATAGCACCAAAATTTTACATGGCATCTGTGCAAATACATTCTTTGAGGGAGGGAAATGGAATTTCTGAAGTAGCAGAAATAGCTGCATCTTTGCTGTCACTGCACACCCTGCATTGTAGAGAAAAATCGGAGCACAGCCAGTCATCTGCAGGCTGTCGAGATAAAATCTGGGAACAGAGAAGTTGTAATGAACTACAGCAATATTTTGATTTTGGGGTCCTATACCCACTTCCTGTAAAATGGATTAGTGCTTTGAAAAAGCTGTGAAGGTCCTGATAAAAAAAAATAAATTGAATTTTACATTTCCATATGCAGACAGGTTAATACACTCCCTTCCACTCTTGTATGACCAAACCACCCTCGTATTGTTTTTAACCAAAAAAACCCCACCCCTTTGATTCATAATTTAATCCACAGCCTTAATTGACTTCAGTTAGCTCTTTTATATGCAAACAAGTGTCCTGAGGCATTTTACAGTCAAATCTGTGGCAGCTTGCATTATCAACAATTTGGCAATTAGGCTATCCGAATTATTTAAACTCTCCAACACAATTACCTTTTAAAGGCTACCACTATGTTCACCATTAAGTTTCTAATTAAACATTTTACGTAACGGGATAGTTTATAGTGCAGTTGCTACTTTATAGCAGCATTGATGACTTTTATGGTTTTTAAAGGTACAGAGTGCTGCGTGCTGGAGTGTGAACTTCATCAGGCAGAGTCTAGGCAAAGGCAGGCGCTGTAGATGGGTGGGTGTAATGGGATATGGTGCTACATTAAATGGTTTTCTTGTCTCCCGAGGTGGAAAAGTGGAAAGAAAACACTTCTCCTTCCATGCTTCCTCCCTGCAAAGCACAGGGGTGGATGAGGTTCCAGGAGCAGCTCCATCACTGCCCTCCAGCATCAGCCAGAGCTTAGCTGGGGGGATTTGGGAATTTGTGCCCGAGGAGCCAGGATGGGCACATATCAGCAAGCAGCAGGGTTTTCATGATTTTAGGATATGTATATCACAAAATGAGCTTTGCATGCACATTATTGTTCAACGTATCCATTAATGACTTGTATGAAGGGACAGTGTACCCTCAGCAAGTTTGCTGATGATACAAAACTGGGAGGAGTGGCTGACCCACCAAAGGCTGTGCTGTCATTCAGTGAGATCTGGACAGTTGGGAGGAGGGGAACCTAATGAATTTCAATGAAGGCAAGTGTAGAGTCCTGCACCTGGGGAGGAAAAACTGACCTGATGGAAAGCAGCTCTGCAGAGAAGGACCTGGGACTCCTGGTGAACAACAGGTTAACAATGAGCCAGCACTGTGCCCTTGTAGCCAAGAAGGCAAATAATGTTCTGGGGTGCTTTAAGAAAGGTGTAATCAGCAGGTCAAGGAAGGTTCTCCTCCTGCTCTACTAATGCCCTAGTGAGACCACTTCTGAAGTACTGCGTCCACTTCTGGGCTCACCAGCTCAAGAGAGACAAGGAACTACCAGAGAAAGTCCAACAGAGGGCTACAAAGATGCTGAGGGGACTGGAGCATCTCTGTGGCAAGGAAAGGCTGAGAGCCCTGGAGCTGCTTAGCCTGAGGAAGAGAAAACTCAGAGAGGATCTGACCAATGCTCATTGATATCTAAAGGACAAGTATCAAGAGGATGGGGCCATTCTTTTTTCAGTGGTGTCAAGTGATAGGACAAAGGGCATTGGGAACAAAGCAGAAGACACAAATTTCCACCTAAACATAAGGGAAAACTGCTTTCCTGTGAGGGTGCTGGAGCCCTGGGACAGGCTGCCCAGAGAGGCTGTGGAGTCTCCTTTGGAGATATTAAAAGCACATCTGGATGTGATCCTGTGCAACCTGATTTAGGTGACCCTGCTTTAGCAGGGGTGTTGAACTCGATGATCTCCAGAGGTCTCTTCCAACCCCCACCATTCTGTGATTATTGACTGTCTGTCCATCATACTAAGCAGGAGTTAGGAAGTGAAGTTTCTCACTAAATAATGTGTTTCTGTTAGAAAACAACATTTTGTTTTGGCAGAAGAATGGTTTCCTTTGAAGAGCAATATTCCTTCTCTGTCACACTGTCTGTTTTCTAACTAAGGTTCCATCATTTACATACAATAATTTTTACTTATTAGGAGAGACTGACATAGCTGAGATTAGTCTTTGGAGATGGTATGACAAAAGCATTTAAACTAAATTAACTGTTCATATAAAATTTAAGTTTGATGACTTAATGGGCAGAGCATAATTAGAAAACATAGGCTTTAATTATGGGGGAACTTAAGCAAGAACTTAATGAGAAGAATCTACTTGATATTATTGGTATTGTTTTTCCACTCAGTGAACTTCAGATAAGACACTTACTGCTTCTGATTTCTTCTGGATTTCTTCTGGAGCTTATGTTTAGCTTCAGTTTTAGGGGTAACAGGAGCTCCAGGAGTAGCTTGTGCATGGACTGTGGTCAGCAAGTATGTACAGGCAAAAGAGAGGCCAGCCAAGGCTGTCATGTAGCAGGGCAGGAGGTAGCAACAATGAGGGGTTTTCACCTCAGTAAATAATTAGAAGGGAGAATAATTGCAATGCAAGTAAAAATTTAATATTCTGAAGAATCCAAGACATTATGGCTTGTTTTTTTTTTTCAGAGAAACACTATGGGGCACTTCAAGCCTTTCTCTGCCCTCAAGAAGTGATGGTGCAGAAGGAGGTTTCTTGTGGAGGACATAAAAGAATCAGGGTGGAGAGGCAAAAGCTGTTTTCAGACGATGTGATCACACACCAGCTAATGCCATCTGCTCCTCGAGCTGAATTTACAATAAAAGACTAATTTTTCACTCTGCTCCTTTCTATTATTCGTAATCTTCTATTCTTTGGGGAAAAAAAAAAGAAGCATACCAATACTGAAGTTCATAGCATACCTGCTCCACCACCAACACTCAGAATATTGATTGTAGACTTCCCATTTCCAATACTGAAAAACATTATTTATAGATTTTAAGAGAGCTCCCCAGGAGAGAGGGTTACATCCATTTTGTGAACCACGGGAGAGCCCATGAAGACTAAAATCTGCAGGACAGAATCAAATGCAACGTGTGCATATACAGGCATGCATGTCACACTGGCAGGGGGGATCAGATTCACAACTCTGCTCATTGGAGATTCCTAGTTTCCAGTTATTTGGGCAATTTGTAGAGGAGTTCTGCTTTTATTACAAGTGCATATAAGCAGCAGCAGATATTAGACACCTCCCTGGGTCAGGACCAGCTAAAAGTTATTTGTAGAAGTTTTACATTTTGCAAAATGAGGAGGAAGAGGAGACAGTGTAACCCTTCGCAATCCCTTAGCAAAGCCTTGGTAGAGCCATACAATCCTGGCCCAAGAGAAGGGCCTCCCCAGAACCAGGATTTGACCCCACTGCTGCCTGAGCCAGCCTGGAAAGTGAGGGGTCCAGAAAACAAACACAGACCAGCAGGCAAAGCCAGAGTGTTATTTACACGTACTAGACAGAGCCTAAATGTTAACTGAAAAGATTACTTTTAAAAAAAGCTTGCAATCAACGGTAGTATTAGAATGTAATATCAGTTACTGCATTTTCACATGTTAGGGTTGAGCCGGGGTGAGCTGTGTTTGCATGCAAGGAAACAGTCCACAGTCCAGCCTTATCTCCTCCCTGCTCAGCAGCTCTGTCCCAGGAGCAGCCGTTCAGCAGCGTCTGTAAGTGAGACCTCCAGCCAAGCCCTATCAGAGACCTCCAGGCAGGGCGGGCGGCAGGGAGCAGCAATCTGCCCCTGGCAGGCAGCCCCCCGAGCCCCAGGCTGTGCTCCAGCAGAGGTGGCCAGCCCCAGTTACCTGGCCAGCAGGGCGGGCAGCTGTCCCTCCAGGAAGGCCCGCATGCTCTGGTGCTCGGTGGAGCTGGCGAGGAAGAGGCGGAAGGACTGGACGTATCTGGCGTGGTCGGAGATGAGGTTCCTCATGGGCGATGCCATGCTGGGGGTCGGGAGGACAAGCTGCTCCCTGCAGCTCTTCTTTCAGACCTCGGGAAGGAAGAACAAACACTGGAGAGGTGAAAAACAGCACGTACCCGGACTTTGCTCTGTGCCCTTGGCCCTGCTGCTGGGTCTCAGAGCACTTGGAAAAGCGCTCTGCGACTCTGCAAGAGAAACCGTACATCAGGTCTGGGCAGCACAGGGGAATAGATCACCCTTCATCTGCACGGAGGAAATGCCAGCATTTTTTAACTGTGCTGACACAGGGCTCTGGCAAAACCCAGTAAAAGGGTCTTTAGATGGTTCTTAAATAAAAGAAAACTTCCCCCATTTCTTGAAGGCATGGACAGGCTCCAAAGACTTGGTCTGGATTAGAAGAAAGTGCAACACACGTCTCCAGAGATGCTGGCAGATGTTTCTATCTGTTTTTTTAATCTTTTGATGTTCTTAAAGGGATTGTTGATGGTGGGGTGAAAACAATAAAAACCTTCTAAATGCATTCTTTATTTTTCTAGTTCCTCTGAAGATAATGGTATGATTCCCACGGGCTAAGCAGTTAATTCACAGAAGCCACGTGAGTTACTGGAATGGATGTTTTGCTAAACCTGGCTTACAAAGAGTCAGGAGCAGGGGAGCCAGGGCGTGCTACCAGGAAATATCAGGTTGTACCTTGAAAAGCACACGAAGACATGTTCATCCCCTCTCAAAGAGCAGTTTAAGCCCATCACGTCTTGTCTTGACTGGCAAGGATAAAAAGGAACCCTCTTCCTCCTCACAGGTCCCATGTTTAAGGACTACACTGCATCTCTCCAGTGTCCCTTACTGTCTCCTCTGGCTTCCCTGCAGAGGTTACATCCCAGACATCTCATTATTTTTATTGCTCCCTTTGGACTATCCCCAGTCAAGCCTTGTTGTTAAGTGTAGCAACCCAAGGGCAAAAGCCTTCCACCCTCTGACATCCTCTGGCTTCCAGAACAGCTGGGACAGCTTCTCTCACCCCACTGAGAGAGACCCCATGCCCCTGACCTTCTGTCATGGTTTAACCCAAACAGCAACTCAGCACCATGCAGGTGCTAGCTCACTCCTGCCCTGCCCTGGTGGGATGGGGAGGAGATTTGGGGAAAAAACACAAGACTCAGGGGCTGGTATAAGAACAATTTAATGTTAATGTTGCTTGCTCACTACTCACTGACCGATGCCCACCCGGTCCCCGAGCAGCGATCGGCCCCTCTCAGCCAATTCTCCCCAGTTTATACTGGGCACGATGTCCTATGGTATGGAATATCTCTCTGGCCAGTTTGGGGCTGCTCTCCTGGCCATGCTCCCTCCCAGCTTCTTGTGCACCTCCTTACTGGCAGAACACAAGAAACTGGAGAGTCCTTAACGTAGTATAAACAATTCTTAGCAATGACCAAAGCATCAGTGTGTGATCAGCATTATTCTCACACTAAATCCAAAATACAGCACTAGACCAGCTACTAGGAAGAGAATTAACTCTATCCCAGCCAAAATCAGGACATCTTGTCTTGTCAGCACGACCACTGAAATACAAACCATGGGCTTTTTCCAAACCACTTCTTCTGTCCCTTTGAATTATAATTCTGTCCTCTGTAGTGCTTAAGTCCCTTTCAGCTGCACATCAAAAAATAGCAGTGTTGGCCCTGCTCCAAATCATGTCCATACTTGTCATTCCCTCCCTTTCTGGCAGTGAACTGATAACTTTTCTGACTAATTGTGCAACAACTCTTGCACCCACCCTGTAGCTGTTTCATTGAGGCCACATCTTCCTCTCTTGCTTGTGAGCATGTCACATAAGATGTTGCCAATCCCAAAGTCTCTGTGTAGGAATGTCTCCTTCTCCTGTGTACACCGGGACTGTTACAGCATTGGCAGAAAGATGGGCTTGGCACAAATGCTCCCTGACATCTCCACGTTGCCTGGTCATCACCTTACTCTCTCCCTGATGTTCATTCCTTTTTTGAAGAACAATTTCTAGGGCAGACATCATGTTGAGCAGCTGCAGTTCCCCAGGTCCTCCTCCTGCTCCCTTTTCAATGATAACAAGCTGCTTGACTTTGCCCACTTTCCTCTGCTGCTCATGACAAAGATAACATCCAAGTCGTGACATGTTTTGATTTTGCATCCCATAAGCCATATCTATGCATCCCAAAGGCTCCTGCAGGAAGACACATGGTGAAGGTTGGCTGCAATGCACCTCCTCCAGCACATGCTGCTACAAGAGTCATTAGATCAATTACCAATGCCTGCTAATTACTGTCCTTGGGGTAGTCCCAAAGACAAGTGGTGACCTCTGGAGCAGGCCCCAAAGTGTGATTTGCTGCCCATACCACCACTGAAGCAGACCTGGCTTTTGGCACGCTCCCTGTTCCCCACCTTCTCAGACAGTGAGGAGGCTTTCAAGGTTAAAAATACAACAAAACCAAGTATGTTAAAGCACAGTTATAAAGAAGGCCTGACAATGAGTGCATGGGAGAGATTTAAAAGCTTTTCTGGGTCTGGATTCCCATGAGGGCCAGTTGGAGTGTCATGGGACAGTGGTGGTCCCTCCCAGAGCTCAGCCTCCTGCTTCAGTGAGCCTGGTGGTGTTAGGTAGGAGAGACAATCTGGCCTGTGCATTGGACAGACACACAAAATGCAGCTGAATTGACTCTATTTGGTGAAGGACAATGGCTCAGGCTCACGGGGTGCTATGTGCCACTTGCACTGCCCACGCTACTCACCCACCTGAGCCACCACACGCAAGCCTTGGACAGGCAAACCAGACCAGCAGCACCTGAATCCCCAGCAAAATCTGAATTAACCTGGGGAAACCAAGTGAGAATTTTGCCAGAGAGAGTAAGGAGGCAAACACCTGGACGTAGATTGAACAAGCCTCACTCGCTGCTAACCCACCCTGAAAATAAAGTGGTATGTTCCTTGTTTACTCATTCCTCTGCTCTGCCCAGCTCCTCGCTTTTTACTTTAACTGCACAAATAGGCTTTTCCATTTGCCACTAACATGTTTTACTACCTTCAATCGTGAAAAAATATTTTGCAGTTAATAAGAGGAGATTTAGCTAATCAACCTTTTTTCTGTGCCTCCCTCTACTTCCCGTGATTTAATTTGCCCACATCCCCTGCTCGGCAGTCTCTAATGAGCAGCTGAGATTCATTTTCATGTTAGGTGCAGCTCAAGGAATTTGTCTCATTTATTTCATTACGCTTTTGGCGTTTGAATTTGCTCTATTTATTTAATTATGTGTTTTGCCGTTTGAATTGTGGCCGGTTAACTTTCAAAATGAGTAAAGAGAAGGAAGGAAAGGATTGGTTTTTTAATCAGGCCGATAGAAAATTTGGATAACACTGTTCGCTTGGACACGTCCCCTTCAGTCAGAGTTCAAATTTAGATCCCTGAAATGACTGAGGAGTTTCAAAAACGGACTCTGTGGTGACTTGATCTGAGTCTGGTTTGCGCCAGAGGAATTAAACCTGCTCTAAACTCGCTGTAAATCCCTTTAAACCTTCCCGGGGAAAGCAGAGGAACAAAGCTGAGCGTGCCCTGGGCCCTCAGCTGTTTGCAGCAGGAGCTGGGGCCCCTCAGCGGAGGGTGAGGTGTTGCTGCTGGCGCGCTGTGGGAGCCCCGGGCTCCCGCGGGCCGTACTTACGTGCTCCCGGGCCGTGCTCTCGGGGCTCCCGGGCCGTGCCGCCGCCT
>NW_008619821.1:1060-37161 GCF_000691845.1 Merops nubicus | reverse complement strand
AAAGCTAATAAATACCTTAAAATGTAACTTTGTAAATATATCAATTTCAGCCCTTCTGTCACACAATGGTAAGTTTACCCTTGCAGTTCTATCATTCATAAGTATCTTTGACTAATATATTTATTTATGGTTTTTTTTAGGTATTGTAGTAAATGGCCTGATCAACATCAGTATTTCAACAATTGAGAAGCGTTATGAGTTGAACAGTTCCCTTACTGGCTTAATCTCTGCAAGCTATGACATTGCTTTTTGCGTTTTGTCACTGTTTGTATCTTTCTTTGGAGAAAGAGGGCACAAACCTCGATGGCTTGCTTTCTCAGCATTTATGCTAGGATTGGGCTCACTTATATTTTCCTTACCACACTTCAGTAGTGGAAAATACCAGTATGGAGCTAAACTTGAAGGTAAGCTTATTTTCATGTTTTGAAAATGGTTAAAAAAAGGTAATCTCTGCAGCAACTTGATACAACTCTTAATTTGGTACAGTATTATCTCTGTCAAAGCCCTAAAAACAGGGTGTTATCTCTATCACTGAAAATAAAATGCTTCTTTGAAATCTGTAATTTCAACAGCTATCTCGCTGCACAGTTAACTTTTTTTCAGAACAGATTCAAGTGTCAGTGTCAGATCTTTCTTACAAGCAATATTTGAATACAGTGGGTTTTTTTGACTTGCATGGATGACTGCAATTAAAATTTCCTCCAAGCAGAAGATGATGTGGCATTTCTTTGTGAATAGCAATGCATGTTAGGTCACTGATGTAGAAAAAAATGTTAAGTGGAAGCAGTTAAGACTTGGCATCTTCCCATTGAAAAGTGGTTGCATGTTGCAGTTCTGAATTTTGAACTATTGAAGGCATCTTGAGTAATTAATTAACAAGTTTCACTAAGTTGTTCTCAAATATTGACATCTCTGGGTTTTTGGAATACAGAAGGAGCAAGCAATACTGAACTATACTGAACAAGGTAGTACTGAAACTGTGGGAGAAGTCAGCTCACTAGTTGTGCCTCAACTTATTGGCACACCTTTAAATAATAAAGAAACATCGAGATATGTTTAAAGCAGTATGACTTAGTCTTTTAGGATTGTTTTTGTAGTGTTCAATCAGATTTATGCCTTGAATGACTAAGCACATTGGAGTGCTTACTAAAATCAGTAGCTGTTAAGCAAACTGAGAGAAGGTTCCTAGCCTTCCTGTTGCTGAGTCTCAAAAGATTTTTTTTTTTTTAAGCATTAATCACATCACACATTTCCATGAACTGTCCAGACATTGACTATTAGTTAAATAACTTGGGTAGGCTGTTGTTCCCTAGCTAATAAATGAGGATCTGAGGCAGAAACTAATTGAACTTTAAACTAAATGGGCCAAAAGAAGAAAATTCCTCAGTGTCTGGAGGCTATGGGCAGGTGGTTATTTGTTATCACTTAATTGAGGGACCACAGCTTACTTGCTTCTTGTTCTATAACAGTACCTTTATTCTACAATTTCAGTTTTATTATTACCCTCCCCACTTCACTAGTATGGAAGGGAAGCTGAATTTAATATTAAAAAATTCAAACCTCATTGTAAGTGTTACACAGTGTGTGAGTGTGAAGAGAGGTGGCCAGCTATTGCAACTGATCTCCCCCCATCTCACCAATTTAGGTTGAAATCTCAAAGAATCTGTTACTGTTTCATCAAACTTCTGCCACTTCATCTGCCATTAAAGGTGCTGTAGGTTTTAACACCTTATTAGGGATCATGTTCTACGCGGAATTCTGAAATCTAAAATCTATAGGGAAAACTTTAATTGGAACATTTGCTTTCTTTCCATTGCACTTTAAACTGACTGGATTCACGCTATTCCGACTGCTGTAATTCAAGTGCCTATGTTGTGAAGGGCTTAGCTGACAAACAAAACGCTGCCACTGAGCTCAGGGAATGTTTTCATCATGACAATCTGGATGTTAATCTGCAGGTGCTGTGCAATGGCAGCCTTTTAACAGTTAAAATAACGTAGTGTTGTTTACTTACAGGGTGTCTGGTTTAGCTAGTTCTGATGGTGATGAAGCATCTATACATTTAGTTGCAGAATTTAATAGCACCACACCCCAGAAGCTTTCCTTGTTGCTTATTTGTTTGGATGGGTAATTTATAGAGATTTTAATGAGAGTAAAATTTTGTTTGATGCATTGTATTAAAATCTACCACCTAATTTACTTTTGAACAGTTCCTAGTTGGTTACTTGATTATCTTCATCTGTTATATGTAAGCACAATGAGTTTGATCTGCAGGATAACTTCAAGGTATAGGTCAGTGTAGTATTTAATATGGCCGCCAGGTAACTTAATAGATTTAGTCTGGAATACAAAATGCATCTAGACTTCGGTGTAAGGCTTACAGGCTTCCTGGAAACTGGAAATTGCTGTTCTGCCTTGAGATATTTTTTTTATTCTTAATAAAAGATACTTTTATTCTGAGTATATATACATACCCTGCTTCATGAGACTTTTCACTTGTGAATATTTATCATAATAACACTCTGGAAATAGTTTGATCCATTTCATATTGAAAGAGTAGCTAACCAACCGTCTACCTATTTACAGAAAGTTTTAGTAATAGCAAACACGTCTTGTCTAATCTCCAGAAAGACTTCAGACTCAAATTTGTAACGCAGGTGCAAGCAGGTATTTGTTCTGACAGATTTTTAGGTTACATAGGGTCCTCAGTGTCTCAGTTATCTCTGGTATTTGTAGTCAGGAGCTCCATCTGGTGGTTAGTATGTAATTAAACCAATCTGCATTTGATTACCTGTAGACAGTACAATGGGACTGTAAAAACTCCAGCTGCTATAAGCAATATACTTTTAAACTTCTGTCTCCGATCTTATTGAAGCACGTTTAAATTTTAATAGGTGTCTGTCACAGCGAATATGAAATGTAGGGCTTGACTTGACTCAAGGAAGGTAACTTTACAATGAAGACAGCCAAGCACTGGAACAGATTACCCAGAAGGACTGCGGTCTGTATGTGGGGGCTTTCAATACCCTGCTGAGTAAAGTCCTGAACAACTTGGTCTTCATCTGGTTTGTCACTGTTTGGATTAGAAGGTTGGACTACACCATTCCCTGATGCCTCTACCAACCTGAATTACTCCATGAATCTCTTCATTAGCAGGCTCTGAATAATGTCTTTGGAAAGAAGAAATTTCTTTGTTAATAACAAGCCTTAGCCATTTGAATCGAAATGTCTGTGGTGTGATTTGGGAAGAAGGAGAATGACTTCAACACCTTTCTTCAGTTCTCTGTTACACTAGAAACTCAGGTGGTGGATAAGCTAGTTGGGGTCTGAGAATTAGTGAATCCTCTCAGAAGGGCATTAATTTTATGTTCCTTGCCAGAACATGGGAAGGGCAATTAAAGAGTGAAGAAGACTGGCATTTGGATACTAATGGCAGTAGGATGTGTGATGCAAGTCTCTAGTTTGACTGTTTTGTCTTCTGCCATCAGGACGTCTGTGGTTTTTCTGTTATTTTGATCTCTGAAGAGACTTGATTAGTCAAACAACAGATAGTTCTCTACACTGTTTGGTCTATTTACCTATACTACTTAGATTATCTGTAATACTGTTAACACCTGCCTTTAAACTAAATTTCTGAAAACTAAATCTTCATTCCAGATGTTTGTTGAAACTTTGGATAATTTTCTCCTTCAAGACTTAAACTTAAAAACCTGTCTCCCCTTTAAAAAGAAAGAGAAACCAAGCTGTTATGTATTTCTTACGCCTCACAACTCTTTAAACTATTCCCAGCACCTCAAAAGACAAAAAAACCCCACACCTACTGGCTGCAGTTTAAGAGGTAGAACTAGTCAACCTGTCTTACTTCTAACTAATCTGATTGCTAAAGCATGTCACAGTTGGTTCTGCCTTCTTGGCTAGTGTGTTGCATGAGATATTTGGCCTTCATGTAACTTATTCAGGTAGCTGTGTTAGATTAAATGCAGGAAGGTTTGTAATGGCTAACTTTGTTGGATGGTGTTGCCTTTAATGCAGTTCTGCTCTTTAAAATGCAAATTGAATCCACTGACTTTTAGAAAACAAGTTTAATGAGAAAAGGTAGGTAAAAATGGTCAGCTGCCCGTCTTAAACTTCTTCCAGAGTTCAGCTTGTCTCAGGTTAGATTTTCTTGATCCAGTGACTTCTATCTCCACTGTTCTCATGACAGCAGGCTTGTGGCATGACAGGCTTGTGGATCTCATCCAGGTTACATTTAACCTGTGTCACTTTACCATTCTGTTTAAATCTTGAACTGGTATAAGAAGGGGATGACATGGATAACTGCAGTAGAGACAGTAGACTGCTTGATGGCAGTTTTGACTTATGCTAGTTTAATCTTATAGCTTTGCAGGGAATCATCTTTGCTCTTAAAGTGTTTCTTGAAAACATGAAATACGGCCCATGACTCCCCGCAACAAGTATATGTTCTGACTTTCAAAAAATTCTGATGGCTGATGCAAATAAAAGGGTTATAATTGTACTAAAGTGCATATTGACAGTTTTCTTAATTTTGTATTTAGACCCGATTACGTGGTTCCGAAAACAAGCTAGCGTGATGAGCTCTCAATGTTGGGGTAAAATGCGCTAAAATGAGGATTGTCCTTAAGTGGAAAGGAAGGAAAAGTTTAACGACCCCTGGAGTTCATCTTTTTTTTTTTCCATCACTGCTGGCCAGTTTCTGTGCAACAGCACTGAATCATCTGTTGGATGCTACATGACTCCACCACCACTGTGGTGCTCTTCCTTTTGGAGGAAGACATGATAAAATTATAAAGCCTGTGTGTAGACTGGTGTAGACAGTTCTCTTTAAAATACCTGTTGTGTGGCAAGCACTTCCTTGTGTTTTGTGTGCTGTGAGCCCAAAATGTGGACAGGCTTCCCTTTATTTGCTTAAGCAAAAAAGCGTTATTGAATGTACATTAGAAAAATGATATAATAATTTTTTAGCAAAGTATAGAGAGTTAATCAGGCTTCTCATCTGATCGGAAGGGTATTTTCCTATATTTGCTCAGCATGGCTTCTTTCTACCTATCTGAGGGGCTTATTCTCTTTTGGGTGTCTGCTTTTCTGTGGAAGAACCTGGAAAGAACCATGCTCCTCTTTGATCTTGTTACTGGAGCTGTCTGCTGCTGAAAGTGCAGTGGCAGCAAGAGGAAGGGGAAGAGGAAACATAGTCCCTCTCTTCCGTTTCTCTCTTCCCTCCTCACGGTGACTGACAAGCGTTACAGGAGCAGATACAAGTTTAGGCTGTTCTACCTCTGCTTCCCTGTTTGTATGTGGACAAGTACAGAGGCTTTACATGAACTGCTCATTCTGGAGATACAACAATATGTTCCCTGTGAGAGATAGTAATGTGATGGGTTTGTTTTTTTTTTTTTGGAAACACTTCTCAAAACACTGTATGAGAGTCACGAGTAAAGATAATCCTCCTAATGACTGAGCACTTTCCTCCAGTATAACTTTGTCAAGTGGTTCAGACTGTTCTGTCACAAGTGGAAGTTGTTAATGCTTCTCGGAATCATTTTAAGGTAGAAGAACAAAATGAAATGTTTTACCTAGGAGCAATCATTAGTCCCTTGAATGATCATTTGACAGGTTTGGGGTTTTTGCATTCATCTGGTCAATAATGGTTTCAACAAGCTAGAATATTTTAATAAGGCTGCTTCACCCATCTGTCCTTTCTGGTAAGGAAACAAGAAAGCCATGATAGTATTTCTGTTGGGCGATATGATACCCATAGGAATTTAGGGCACTTTCATATACCATGTATTAGTAGGCCTGAAAATTCAAATGGAAGCTTGGCACTAACAGCACTTCGTATGTTTATTAGTTTTCAGTACAGATTTTCTTGTCAGTTGGACTGTGATCAGTAGAGTAATAAAATTTTGAAGTCTGCTGCCTTTTGTCTTTCAGACACGTGTCAAATTTCAGAAGCAAGTTCTGCTAACTTCACTTGCAGCGCCAGCACGAAGTCTTCTCTTCCCAACTATCTCTACGTCTTTATCCTGGGACAACTGCTGCTGGGAGTTGGAGGAACTCCACTCTATACTTTGGGAACAGCTTTTATTGATGATAGTGTCCCAAAACACAAGTCTTCCCTCTATATAGGTAACTTTAAAAACTGTTCATAACACATTGGATAGATCACAGACTGCTCTGATTCCAAATGCTTTTATGAATTCCTCTAATTAAATTTGTCATTGATGACTTATGTGTGTAAATTCTCTATCATTTATTGAATCAATCTGTTATAAGTATCAAGTGTTTTCAAGGCTACTTTGTGCACCTCTCCTGCTGTTTAGTCATGTCAGTAGCTGACAGTGATTAAGTGGTTTATGTAGCCTGCCTGTTAACAGAATAAGTCGCACCAAAACTTGCTTTTTAGTGTCATAGTTGTGGAGAACTTCTGGATATCAGGTCAGTAGCCAGACCGTGCTGTATACGTACTGTATCCTTTAACAGTTCTGTTTATTTACCTTCTAACAATAGGCCTTTCCCTCAGTGCAGAGACCCTCCTGTGCATCATGTGATCAATGCAGTTTTCTAGCCACATACAAAATTGGCACTTCTGGAGAAAATGTTGGCGGTGTCCTTGCTCGGTTGAAAGTAGAGGGATTAGCTAGAAACATGGAGAATGTTTGTCTTACTGTGGGGCTGTTTTAAAGCTAAGGAATACTAATTCTTAGCAATGGTTTTTAATCTTTCCAGTCAGCTTTCTCTGTTATGTGCATTTTTACTGCCAGGCTCATTGCAGCCTAAGTGTGTATTCTATGGGTATAAAGGTGTTTGCTATTTTCCCCATTTTAGATGTAAGCTGGTAAAAGTATATTAGCTGTACTGGTAACTTGGCAGGAAGTATTCAAAGCATCTTTGATTCTTCAACAGTTTACCAGACTAAATCAATATTTTAGGTGGCAAAATTGAGGTCATCATCTGTTTGCATACAGTTCTTGATTAATTGTTCCAGGCAAGCCACTTCATTTGAAGTCAACAAGTAGAATAGTAGCATTGTTAAATCTTAAATAACAAAGACATCTTTTGCTTTCATTCTTTATATATATATATATAGAGAGAGAGAGAGAAGATTGTTGTACTTTTTTTTTCTGAGGCCAGTAAAAAATGGGGCAGGATTAGGACTGTCTACATGATCAGAGAATCAAGAAGTGGCCTGAAAACTCAGGAAAATGGTGCCAGGTGTTCATACTTGTAACAGACCAATACAATAATACTTGTGCAACCTTCAGTCAACTGCTGAGTTTGGGAGAACAGTTTATTCTGCCTGAAATAACCAGAGTAGAATATAACTGGGTTGACAGGTAACTGCTTGCTTTTATGCAACGCACTGAGGATTTAAAATACGTTGCATTGCTTTCCCTGATCCAAAAAGGCTTGTGCAAAGCAGGGAGGGGAAAAAAAAAAACAAAAACAAAAAAAAAACCAAAACTAAAACTTTTTCTAGTTTGTAGATAGCTGCTAGCTTCTTAAACTATAAGCTTGCAATTCATAAACTGGTAGCTCGTTTATCTTCAGAAGCTGGGTGCAGAACTGTTTGTGAAAACTGTTCTCTTGCTGAACAGGAGCATCTACATCTAAAGCCAATGAAAAATGAAGCAGTTTTGAATAGTAATTTAAACTAAATGGTCTGTAGGAGGAAATTGGCACCTTCCAAGCTAGGCTTGAAGTTATGTAGGGTGAATATGGACTGAACTCGGGTCCTGTGAGCATGTCACTATTTCCAAAATACAGGAAAAACTGGGATATATCAGTTCAGTATATGTTTTGGCTTACTGATACTTGGGTGTGTCCTTCAGTGTGTCAGCCCTATTGTTCATTCTTACTGTCTGAAGAGTGAAATTATACTCAGTATGCAGGCACATGGGAAACAAATGAGAAATCAAGAATATCCGCTGTAAGGATGCACGTCTTAGAATTTTTTTAGACAGATCCCGTTAGTACTAGTTGCAATCCTTTATCTGCAGAGACAGTGCTCCTGCCAGCAGTGCTACAGTGCTACAGAAATCTAGCTGGTAGGCCAGGGAGACTGATGTGACATCAAGAAAATCTTCTCCTAAGGCCAAAAAAATGGACAAAAATAGACCTGAGAGCTCGCTAGGAAGATATGATGACACCTGCAGCTTTTGTTTGTGGTTTTTCAGAACTGTCAGGAGCTGTTAAGGGGTTCTACCTTTGCATTTTAAGGCTCATGTCAATAAATAGACATGCATGTGATTGAGTTTGTAATTAACTTGTGGCAGATTTTACTACAATCAAAAGTTTTAATGGGACCTTGATTTTTGATCTTGGCAAGACCAACTAAGTAACGAAAAAACAACTTAAGATTTGAAAATATAAATAAGGAGATTGTTAGATTTTGGTCATTTACTATTAACAACTAATTCTTGTAACAGCTTCACTTAAACTTTTTCATGAGCTGCCTAGTGATTTTAAGCACAAAATGTGCAAAAGGCAGTCTGGTAATGCATAAAAATGCTGTCAGTGAAATTTTTTGCTGAACTTCTGCATTGTTGCTTTCAATGAGACTTGCATATTTTCTTGAGGGACAAGTACAATTTTCTTCTCTTGTATGCTATAGTCAAAGTAATGACAGTGAAGGAGCAGGTTGAATTACAGAAACCATTTGGTCTGAAGTTGATTTAGGATTTTTTTTTTTTTTTTCTTTTAAAGAAAGCTTTAAAAATGTATGGTGCTTCCTATGTATTTTCTTTTCCAGGAATTGGCTATGCCATGTCACTGCTGGGTCCTGCTATTGGCTATGTCTTAGGAGGGCAGCTACTCAATATTTATATTGATATCCAGATCCCAGAAAGGCAAGATACAACTTGGTGTTTTGCTTTCTATTTTCTTTTCCTAATAATTCCTATTAAAATCTTCATCTTTTCTCCATGTGAAAAAGATAAAAAGGGTTTTGTTAGGAAAATACTGTATTTTCAGGAGCTTCTTTAACTTGGCAACAAGTTGTATTCACAGAGGCTTCTAGCAAGTGAATTACTTTGCACAGTGACAAAACATTTCTCTGTAGTGCAAATATTTGGTTCTGGCTAGGACAAGGGGTAATGGGTGCAAATTGGAGCATAGGAGGTTCAAGGTGAATATCAGGAAAAATTTTTTTACTGTGAGGGTGCCAGAGCACTGGAACAGGCTGCCCAGAGAGGTTGTGGAGTCTCCTTCACTGGAGTCATTCAAAACCCACCTGGACGCCTTCCTGTGAGATGTACTCTAGGTGACCCTGCTCTGGCAGGGGGGTTGGACTAGATGATCTTTCGAGGTCCCTTCCAACCCCTGTGATTCTGTGATTCTGTGATTCTGTGATTCTGTGATTCTGTGATTCTGTGATTCTGTGATTCTGTGATTCTGTGATTCTGTGATTCTGTGATTCTGTGATCTTTTTAAGATATCTTGTTAATGAGCCTTAAAATAGCTAATATGCTTTGTTATTTTGATTAGTTGCTCATTTAGGGTTAGATTTCAGCTATTAATTTATTGCACAAAAAGTTACCCTGAGATGTGATATGAGGTGAGGGGTAGGATACTGCTACTTAGCTCTTGAGGAAGAGCTTGCTGGAATATCTACTGGTTGAGTAAGAGTCCACTCTTCAAAAAATATTATAAGCTGCACTACTGTCCAAACCAGAAACATAATTTACACTTAATGCCTGTAGTTTTAGGGACTTTGGATCAATGCTGTGACGTTCTGAACTTCTGTATTGGTTTTCACATAACTCATTGATTATGAAGATTCTCTCTGAAACCAGCTTTTCCAGTATCTTAGCAATGCTACAGGATCTCGAATTCAGAGCCAAGTGGTGGCCTTTAAATCAGAATGAATTTGACTAATGAATTGAAAGCTGTATTTTGTAGGATGCAGTATTGTTACAATAGAACTAATGAATGTGCTTTAAGCATGTATATGATAAAATTAATATATTTAGAAAACAAGAAAATGACAGTATTCAGAGGCTTTCTGTTAAGTCAGTATTTAAATACAAGTAATTCCAGCTTGCTGACATCTGAAATTGCTGATTTGAATTAATGAATGGTGAACCTGCTTTTTCCAAATTATTTTTCAGTACACAGATGGATCAAGATGACCCACGTTGGCTTGGAGCATGGTGGATAGCATTTCTTGCATGCTTTTTTGCAATTTGGCTTCTTATAATACCTTTCTCATGTTTTCCAAAACACCTACCAGGTAAATGTAAATAAGAAGTGGACTACTCCAGAAAACAGATTGGTTGATACTTGTGGGCTATAGACTGCTGGACTGAGTGATTCTTCTTTGCTTCTGTTTCTTGGTTAGCTGTCTATGCTTAAAACACCTTGTTTCCAATATGTAGCCTTTAAAACAAGGTGCATGGGCTATAACCAGGATCTTGTGTATGTAATGGTGTGTGGTAGGACCAGAAACAGAGCATGGAAACTGATGGTTAAAGTTTGGAAGATACTTGCAGATAAGCACCCAGGGCTGTGCTTAAAGCTGCTGTTACCCACCAAGAATCATAAGGAAATTTCATTGACTTAACTCATACATTTTTTTACTTTTAACTCAATTGCCATATTGTTTTGGAGGGAATAATAAAGCAGAGTATGCCAGAGCAATCTTCAAACAAGAATAATTTTAATATAATTTCTATTCAAGCAGACACTATCTAGGAGTCCCTTTGAAGAGCATCTGAAGGAACTTATTATGCGTTTCCAGAAAGAGAAATGATGGAGAGGGGGAAAAAAAAGTAGGGAACTGGGGAGAATATGAGAATCATTACAAAAAAAAAGAAATTGAATGGGCTTCAGGGTAGCCTGAAATTCTTAGGAAGTCCCTAATAATATCTTCTTATAGCCAAGGCCTTTCAATGGAGGCGTGATGCTTTCAGCCTTTTTTTTTTTTTCCCCACAGTAATACATTATTGGTCCTTTTATGGATCTGTGCCAATGAAATCTTCAATAAGACTTACAATGTCTGAGCTAATTTCCTGAGAAAAGAGAGCACTTATTTTGATGTTTTTTCTGACTTTAAGTCTAAGACCCAGGTATTCAATGTTTCCATTGTCAATAACTATGCCCATTTATAGGAACAGCAAAAATACAGGCTGAAAAAATCTCTGAAACTCATGATGATGGAAGTGAGGTCCTTGTTGAGACCAAGAATATTGGAAAAAGTTTTAAAGACTTTCCCATGGCTCTCCTGGTAAGAAAATCTTGAATTTATGGCAACTGATATATGCTGAGAAATTACATTCTTTTTCAGGTAATATGGAGATGCTTAGAAAGGTAATTGCTGCTTTACCATGTTGTCATGTGGAAGTCTCCAGTGCTACTGATAATTTAAGGCATGTGCTTTTTGTTGGTGGTTGTTAATGTAAGAAAAGCATATCAATGAAGTTCCACATGAGAGTATCTGCTTTAAAATATGGTGACTTGTAGTTTACATGGTACCACAAAGAAATAATTCCTGAGTGTTATGCTAATTTCTCCCATAGATACTGTTGAAGAATCCAGTACTTATGAGTCTAATAATAGCCAGTTCTTCAGAAGCTCTAGTTGCTACTGGATTTGCCACATTTCTACCAAAGTTTATAGAAAATCAGTTTGGAAAGACGCCAAGTTTTTCAGCGACTCTTGGAGGTAGTGTTGCTTTTCATTTTTAAAACTTACTATTGTGCTGAACACCTCATTAGCAGTATAGGTAGAAGCTTATATAGGCATCTTGTGTTTGTTTATGAATATACTTAAATGAAATTAAATTTTCACAGCAGAAACAGTATTTTTATTTTATTCTTGCCTGCCCTCTGAAAACCGTGGTACTTAATTAATAAAGGGTGTAAATCTACTTGTTTTCTGTATGTTCAGAAGGCTTGATACTCATGTTCAAAGGAGAATGAGAAATTGAGATGTGCTGCTGAAACTGTAATTTATTCCTTTCTTCTTGGTGAAGGAATTTTAAGTGAGGAAAATTAAACTCAGCTGGAGGAGCATTAAAGCCTTAGTGTCTGCTAAAGGAAGCAAGATGAAGGGCAGCTGGAAAAAAGGCAGTACTTACCAGAAGAAAGGGGTTCATTTAGCATTTCCCTCCTTCAGTTCCACCATAATGTGCTAATAAGGTGTTTGCAGTCTTTACAGTTCTGCCACTGTATCTGAATTGTCTTTAGAATTAGGTGTCTCAGGTCAGTACAAGTTAGAGTTGTGTTGTGTTGTATTGTAGATCAGTCTCAAAAATGCTTAGTTGTGTATCTGGAATCCTAGCAGTGGAAAGAAAATAAATCATTATCACCTCTGACAGCAAAACTGTCCCACTGATTCAGACTTTTCAATCTTTTTGTAGATGCCTTATTGTGTCTTGTGCTGTCTCATGTATAATAGTGATTATGTTCTCTTATTGAAAAAGTTCATAACACAACTGTATAACAAAGAACACGGACACATGAAGAACATCCACATAACAAACAAAAACCACTGAAGAAAGGAAAGAGAATTTTCTCTTTTCCTGGGGTGGCCTCATAGTGTTCTCCTGCCCAGTGTGTAGTACTCCTAAGTGGTCTATTTTATTCTATGTTGCACTTGGATATTGTACAACTGTAAAGTATTTTGTCAAGTTTGAACTTCTGATAAGGCTAAAGAAAATGTAAAGGTAGAATAAATTACTCTAGCTGACAGATTCTGGTAGGATGGTTTGAAAATGGTATCACATGAGCTGCATTGTAAGGTGCAGGTAACTGTTGTGATTTTGTTCTTGATGTAAAATTGCGTTCTAAATTGCTTTAGTAATTCAGTAAATGTCAGAAAAAAAAAATTAATTCAGTAAAATGTCTTACATTTTTGTGTAACTGCTGATGTCTCTTTTCCTCTAGGGCTTGTATTAGTTCCAGCAGCAGCACTAGGCCAAATCATAAGTGGCATCTTGGTTTCCAAGTGCAAAATGGATTGCAAAAGCATAATCAAGTTCACGATGGGCACTTGTTCAGTGGCTCTACTATTAAACACCGTGTTCTTATTTGCTAAATGTGGGAATGAACCTTTTGCAGGTGTCTCTGAAACATATAACGGGTAAATACACTTTAATGTTCTTTTGGGTTTGTTGTACTCTGTGATATAGTTTACTTACTTCAAGGTAACAGCTTCTTAAAATGTTATATTTTGCCCTGATGTATGAAACGGACGTGTTTTATGGAACACCAAAACCTTGTAAATGGAGAGATGATTAAGAAATGTAATGATACACTGCTTGCAAAGTGCTCTGCACAGTCTGGTTCCTGCTTGACAGAAAACTCCCAGCTTCTGTAACCATTCTATCTGAAATCGCCATGGTTGACTCAGCTGAATTCCTGTCTTCACAGAAGTAGCGTATCTTTTGTGTCTGTGTTAACCAGCTGTTGACAATCTGGGCAGTTAGTTCCTGGAAGGAGTCTGCCATGTACCATAATTTCAAGAGAGAGAATTGAGGTGCACTGCAACTTAAACTGATTGCAAGTGTTTCCCTAGAAAAATGATGATGTAAGGTTCTAGCACATTCAGTTTCCATTTATAAAGAAGGCTATCTTTTTTCCTGGTAAAATGGCTGATAGAGGTAGAAATTTAATGCAAAGAGTATAGCTCAGTGACCCAAGCTGAAGAACAAAATTAGTGGAGTGACATGGTTTACTTAAACATAATTCAAAGTATATTTTGCTAATGTATAGGAAAGACTTCTCTAAACAATACAGATTTCTTTAATAACTTACCAACGTATTTTTGTTTTTCTCCCAAATCCTCCATTTTAGTAAAGGGTCAGGCACTAAAGCAGAATCTCTTAAGTTTCAGCAATGCATAAAAAGACATTGGAAACTAACTAGTGTGGGGAGGGGGATATTTACCCTCATAACAGCATGAAGTGTGCCCTGAAAATGCAGAAAAATGTTTTTGTAGCCTCTAATGCACACACAAGATGGTAATACTTCTAGGAGAAAATTATAAACATCTAGTCAACAGTTAAGGCTTATGTGGTTTCTTCACCTGGTAATAATTTTTGAGTGACTTAAAGTGAACATAACAAATAGAAGAACACGGGAAAACCATGTCTTGCTCATGGAGGCAAATAAGTAAACAAATATAGAATATGAGGGCTACTAATTTTCCCTGGTCCTTTAATGGAATCATGGACATAAACATAACCAAGAAGTATTAAAAAGTTTATCAAAAAGTAACCTGAAAGATGTGTTTTTTCAGGTCTCTCATTTAGGTAATTGTGAAACACATTTTTTCATATGTGAAACACATGAGCAGTGTCCCTCAGGGCTCAGTTTTGGGACCAGTCCTGTTTAATGTCTTTACCAATGACCTGGATGAGGGGATCGAATGCACCCTCAGTAAATTTGCAGATGACATGAAATTAAGTGGGAGTGTTGATCTGCTTGAGTGCAGGAAGGCTCTGCAGAAAGATTTTCTCTGGATATTTAGGGAATAACTAATGAAGAACAGAGTTTACTTTGTACTTACTGTAGGTACTTTCAATTTACACATTTACTTCCAGCATAGGTCATAGTATCGTTGTATTTGAAGTAGTCCCATGATATTAATAGTATTAAAAATGAGCTTTGGATGTACACGGACCTACTTAAGGTGGAACTGGAGAGAAAAAAAAAAAAAACAAACCACCTTCTGATCTTCTGATCGTAATGTATTAATGAGTAAAGAAGCTTCACAGGTTGAGGGTTCCGTCAGCTGAAACCAGGACACTGGCACTGCCGGCAGTTTAAATACTGTACTGGGAACTGAAAATGCCAGATTCGTTACCTAAACGATTGGTTGCGTCAAGAATCTTTTTTTTTTTTTTTTTAAATCTTTCAAGTCCTTTTGGGCATGATCAGACTTTGTTTTGAGTGCCATGTCTTTCTACATTTAGCATGTGCATCACCTTGGTGCTGGAACCATCTAGATGTCTGCGTAGCGGTGTTTAACAAAAATGCAGTGGGTTTGCAACTGGACTTGAATCCAAAACAGGGGAAAAAACCTCGGAGTATGATCAGTTCAATGAACACTAAATACTGCTTTTACTCTTGTCGCATTTTTTTTTTTTCTTAAAACTGTAAACTGTTCAAAGTCAAATGTATGAGTGTGTGGGAGGGAAAAGCTAAGGGTTGGGTTGAGACATAGAATTTTGTTATCTGTTTTGCGAAGGGAGGTTGGAGGAATATTTTTAAAAAACTAAGTGCATAAATCACTTGAGAAGTTTGAGATCTATTATCCTATAAAAACTGTAGTACTTGCATATCTGCTGGGTTTAAATTAACTTTTAACTTCTTGCAGAACAGGGACACTGCATAACCTGACAGCGCCCTGCAATGCAGACTGCGGGTGTTTGCATTCCGTGTACTACCCGGTCTGTGGCAGAGACGGGGTGCAGTACTTCTCCCCCTGCTACGCAGGCTGTGCGTCACAACTCCTTCACAACATGAAAAAGGTACCTTGTGCTGTGAGGATGGCTAACCTGATCTGTTCTGGTGGCTTGCAAAATGCATTCTATAGTGAAGACATTCCTCCCTTAATATGAATGGAAGTTGCAGTATTTCTGAATCGTAAGTGGTAGTTAATACAAGAAAAAGTGGTGTGGATTCGGAACGGATGTCTCAGTTGGGTGACTGTTGTTATGCATAAGAATCCAGTACTCTCTGACCAGGTGCTTTCAGATAGTCCACTTGTGGAGGTGCATTGTTTAATATCAAGTTTACTTGATGATGGTTGGTGTTACAGAGGTTTTCTGTTTTAACAGAGTTATAAGATCCAATATAAATTTAAGTTTACACTTGGCAAAATATATCAATTGCAATATACAGTTCAGTCACAATAGCACTGTGATTCCCATTGCTAATCTTTCTAGCATGCTTGCCATTGTGATGCTCCCCAGTTTTGGGGAAGGCATATGTGGGTTGAAGCCTGCTCAAGCCCATTGCCCTATTTGTATTTCTACTCATTGTCTGGCTTTTTATACTCTATGTTGGGCTGAGTTCTTACACCACCAGCAGATCCACTCAAGTAACATAACTGTTTCTTTTTTGCATAGCTTTATTTGCAACAGCAGTGATTACTCAGCCTGAATTGTTCTGTGAACTTCATGGGCACATTACCATTTTCCATTCTGGGAATTTCTTCTCAGTCACAGTACGTTCCTCATCACTGCAGTGTCATGTTGCAGATGTTACTTCTCTTGAATGTTCTAGTGCTGAAAATACTAGATCACATTAAACCTGAATGTACTTTAAATGGAATTGGCAATCAGAAGAGCAGAAATCAGTAACTGCCTTGACATTAAACTGCAGTTCTTGCCTAGATCGTTGAGCATAATGTAATGTTTATTGTATGCCTGGCAACCTGCTTCTGTGAATTCCTGAACCTTGAATGCTGGTTGACTCTGATGTAGGAATAAGCAGGCATGAAAGTGGCTTGTTACTATCAAGCCTTCCCAGAACTGAGTGACTTCCTGTGCTTTTCTCTACTAGTACAACAAACTCCTGAGCAGGGCTATGGGATGAGTGTAGGAATATCACACAGGTAGGCAAGCTGAACCACAGGGTACCTCTAGGGACTTCCTATATCAGGAAAGAGCAATGGTAAGTAAGAACAGGTCTTATCTAGTAGAAAATGTAGGAGACTGACTGCTTCTTGATGTGAAAACTTTCCATTTCACTGACCTTTTTTTTTTCTTTGAAAACAAACTTGGGTGAATTTAAATGAAGATCATAAAGCAATTGCATTTGTTCACCTTCTCACAAAAGCAGTCCAGCATTGCTTCTGTTCTTTCCTGCTTAAGTCCCTCCCTGTCAAGTACAGCCTGTTGTGAAAACCCACCTGTTTATAGCCAAGACTGCTAAGCTGGGTGATCTGGGACTTGCCAGCATATCTGAAGAATGTGAGCTGTTGTGGTCACTAGTTTATTCTGCTGCTGTTCTAACTGAATATATATTATCTAAGCTTGAAGAATAAGGTCTTGGGGAAATAGTGGCACAAGTAGACTTGAATCTAAAGAATGAACCTGGTTCAAATAACGGTTTTGAGTAGTCAAGACAGTTCTTTGGAGTATAACTTCTCAATTGTACGGAAATAATCAGCAGGTTTGGTTGATAAACCAGGTAACAATTAACGTTAGCTATTTTCAGTATTAGAAATAAATGACTTTTGAGAACCATGAGGGACAGCTGCTGTAAGAGAATGGCAGCTTTTGGCTACTCTTTGTTCAGAAGTTACACTTTGCAGATGAGACCAGTCTCATATGGGAGAGGAGAAAAGGAACATTTCCTTCTTTCAACCTTTGACACTCTCCATGATGTTGATAATGTTTTCAAAGAGGTGATTAGTTTGAAAATAATATACTTTCATATTTTTTTTTGTATCTAAATATGGTTATGAAAAACCTTGTTTTGAACAGTGTATCTCCCACTTTCTTAATTGTATACAGTAACTGGTGTTAACTTCACTGACTTGCAATAAGATTCAAGTATAACAGTATTTCAAGACTTCCTTTGTTTTTATGTAATATTAAGTACTGCATATGTTTGTGCCTCTAACTCTAAAATCTTTAGTTTACCAAAAATAACTCTTACTAAGGTGAGCTGGTTCAATCAAGTTCTGCTGAAGCAGTTTTAAAAATGAGGGTTACAGTGTCATATGGTCATCAGGAAATGGACTGTTTGCAATACTGTAAAGTCAGAGTTTATTCTTGTGTTCAGTTTGATGTAGACCAAATGAACATCTACCACATTAGTGTCACTTAACGTTGTTCTTAGAGACGAATTTTATTTTATAAATTATTTGTAGATGTACCACAATTGTTCCTGTATTGGGAAACCAAAAAGAGAAAATGTTTCAGAAGACTTTCTCTATGAAGCTGTCCCTGGGAAATGTCCAACACAATGTGGTTTTTTACCTTTATTCCTGACCTTCTTCTTTTTTACTGCTGTTTTTACATTTATGGCTGTTACTCCGACAACTGTGGCCATTCTCAGGTATGTTTTTTGGGCTGAGAGGTAGGTAGCATTCTTGTGAAAACTCAGATCAGTGGTATACTCTAATTTGTTTTTCTCTGGAATATGGACTTAAAACAGTGTGCAAGGGATTTCCTGTTGTGGTACTTCGTGTGGTAAGCAGGCAGTACTTGAAACAGAGGAAAGTCGTGCCACTGTCCACTACCTAATTACATTTGGTTGGTAGATGCAGGTTAGGTTTATTAAAAACAAAAAATCTTTCCTACTTGTAGCAAAAGCTATCTTTTTTGGGAACACTCTTGACTGTTTTAGTCAAAACAGGAAAAATCAATGTGCCACATACGTGGAAGAATAAAATGTTGAATTAGTCTATTGTTAGTGCCAGGATTTCAGATTGTACCAAGAAAGGAAGAAAATGACAGTCTCGTATTCTTAACGTCGATTCCTGTCCAAGTTCAGAGTTCTGACTTGCAAAATTGTAGTCTGTCAAGAACTATAGAATACCTTTCATATGATTCTCTGTGTGGTAGTCATTAACATAAAACATTACAGCATGTATGTGGCTGTTAACCAGTGGTTTGGCTCTTTCAAATCATTGAAACTTTTATGTGTGAAAGCTAGATTTTTTTTTTTTTTTTTTTTAAATACATGGTCCTCATTCTGAAATGTTCATGATACGTAAGCATGTGTGCACTATACCTATGATGATTTGGAAGGGGGTGGTTAAATGCTCTTTTTCCAGCTTTCTAGGCTGGGGAGGGAAATGATGTACTGGAACAGTGCTTTGTAGTCACTTCCTGCTCAGGGTTCCTCTCAGTCTGGAATTAGTAGCTTGTCATGTTAGTGTGGGAGCAGAATATGAATGCGTTACATTATCTTAAAAACTGAGCTGACATAGTTTTGTTTAGATAATTCTAGGCAATAACATTTTGAATCCTTCTGCATTTCAGTTGAAATGGTGAAACAGTTTTTGTGGAAGAGGACTTTAGAGCAGTTTAAATATGCAAAAGATAATTTAAATCATTGAATGACTTAAGTTACTAAAGTATATTCTGCTGTCTTTTCTGTGGGCCTGTTTTGTGCAACTTAAGTGCAAACCCATGTTTGTGACCAATATTCTAGTGCTAGAAGTAATCACCCAGACTATGCAAAACTCATTCTCCTTTCTTTACTTGCCTTTACGGTTAGGGGGATCCTAAGAGTGACCTCAAACAACTGCTCATCTTGGACATTTTTCTATGGCTAATCCTTATACATAGAACAGAATGAGGGAGTAAGTCTTAAGTATTTAAACATTGTCTTGTTTAGCACTAAAAAAGATGAGTTTTTGATGAGCTATTGGAGTTGCCTCTATCTTTTGTCAAAATACCTCTTGAAGTTGTTTGGTTACTTGTTCTGCACACTAGACTTCTAAAACCCCCGGCAATTAACAGATTATTCACTGATGAATGGAACATAGAAATGGAAAAGTTAAAACTTGTTCACCAAGTCCTAAACTGCAAATGTTGTTTACAGGTGTGTGCCAGATAAACAACGCTCATTTGCTCTTGGAGTACAGTCGGTGTTTCTGCGACTGCTGGGTATGATTTGCTTGTTGATACACTTGCCTCTGAATATTCTACGTATTTGACATTTTTTGAGACTTAAAAGTAATGCATTAAGAAGCTTTCACAGGAACTTGAAGCAGCCTGTCATTGGCTTATAGACTTGTTATAAGGCAGATGCCAGCTGGATTCAAATTCCTCTTTAGATAGGGCATGCATGCTCATTTTAGCCTTTCTTGTTCTTATTGGCACAAACAAAATACAGGTAACTGTCATTCTTTCAGCAAAAGGCACCTGCTGTCATTTCCTCCAGAAGGAGGCCTATTCTGAAAGCTGAGATAAGAAAAAGTGGTGTAGTAGAAAACATCTTCATGTGGTTAACATCTTGAGTTCCAGAAGTTAAGAGACATTGTCCTGTACAGTTTTATCCTTATTGGATATGCCAGTATATTTGGAAAGTGGACAGGTGGAGTCTTCCATCTTCTCCTTTCTCTTTCAATTCCTTGACTAGTTTTAGCCTTGATGAAATTGCATACACTTGTGCATAAGTAATTACTGAGTTTGTGCGGGAAATTTACTACTTAAATTCCAAAGCTAAGCATCTCCAGGATATCAGCAAGGTAGGTGATTCACCTTAAAACAAGCAGCAAAAAAGAATTCGGGTCTTCTCTGAACTGCTAATTTGAATTTTCCCAGACATATTTTATACTCTTGTTTTAGTCTTAGACACTTCTAAAGTTACGTATGTAATGCAAGACTGGGTCAAGGCTCAGTTACTGATTAGGATTTTGTGTCAATGTTTAGTACTGCAGCTGTTCCCTGCCATTTGATATCAAATATCATCATAGAATGGCTTAGGTTGGAAGAGGCCCTAAAGATCATCTAATCCAACCTCCCTGCCTTGGGCAGGGACACCTCTCAACTAGACGAGGTTGCTCAAGTCCTTATCCAGCCTGGCCTTAAACACCTCCAGGGAGGGGGCATCCACAGCCTCTGTGGGCAATCTAGTTCAGAGTCTCACCACCCTCATACTGAAGAACTTCTTCCTAATATCTACTTTAAATCTAGCTGTACGTTTTCTGTTCTGCTGTACCTATTGAAACTCCAATTAATCTTGAGTCATTCTACCAATAAATCAAAACAAAACAAAAACATAACAAAAGTAAACATCATCAAAGGTAGAAATTAGCTGGGAGGTAGTGTTAAGTGTTGCATGAGGGCTTCTCTGCTATGCTTTACTGAAAGTTAAGGTATCCATGGCAGAGTCTTAACTCTTCACTCTGGAGCAGAGGATAGGAGAACATTATGCACTGCCAGTACTTACTGGGGCTGAAGAAGGCAGCAACTAACAGCATTATTACCAAAAAAGATATTTATTCTATAGACTTGAGGAATCACACAGGTGTCCTAAGCTGAACTGTAGTGAGGACATAGCTGCTTGTTAGCTTGAGAACAGTTGAGGCCTTGAGTAGGTTAGGTAGACATGGAGTGATGTACCTGGTGAGTTTATTATAGAGTTTGTTATACCTGGATGCAAAACACTTGTGCTTTATAAATCACTGTTTTAACAAATGTCACATGTCTAATAAATTCAATGCAAGAATAGTTTTAAACACTACTCACTACATGACATTTTTTCCTAGAAGGCTGGCTACATCTGAGGCATGGAAAAGTATTAGTTGAACATATTAACATAACATTTTACTTCTTTGCATTTAGAACAGGTTAGTGTATATGGTCTGAGGAAAGGAACTTTTTTCCTTCAGTGAAAATTCTGTTCCCTGATCAGCTGTTTCCCCCCTATTTTTAATCACATTTCTTTTCCATTGAAAACTGGGGAAGTGAAAAGAAGATCAAGCCTTTGAACAAAAACTTAGGATCATATAAACATAGAATGGTTTGGGTTGGAAGGGACCTTAAAGATCATCTAGTTCCAAGCCCCCTGCCACAGGCAGGGACACCTCCCACTAGACCAGGTTGCTCAAAGCCCCATCTAGCTTGGCCTTGAACACTTCCAGGGAGAGGTCATCCACGCCTTCCCTGGGCAACCTCTTCCAGTGCCTCACCCTCATAGTGAAGAATTTCTTCCTTACATCCAGTTGAAATCTACCCTCTTCAAGTTTGAACCCATTACCTGTCATCCTATCGCCACAAGCCCTTGTACAGAGTCTCTCCCCACCTTTCTCAGTGTGCCTCCTTCAGACCCTGGAAGGCTGCAATCATGTCTCCCCAGAGCCTTCTCTTCTCCAGGCTGAACAACCCCACCTGTCTCAGCCTGTCCTCGTAGGAGAGGTGTTCCAGCCCTCTTTGGGGCTTCTTGCTTGATAAAGCGAGAGCTGTATGAAAAATCAACTGATACTCTCTGCATGCTGTTAATTGAGAGCAATGGGAGAGGCACACTTGCTGCGTCATGAGCCCTATGACTTCTAACAAAATACAGTGTTTAACGTGAGCCTCTCCCATTTTCTTCCCCACTGGCTTGGCATTTCACTGTATGCATTAAGACCGGGTAAGATTATTTCTAGCAGCTCAAAGTTTCTAACATGTTACTGTGTTTTTTAGGTACTATTCCTGGACCCATTTTGTTTGGTGTTGCTATAGACTACAGCTGTACCCTGTGGGATATCAACGAATGTAAAACTAAAGGAGCGTGTTGGGTGTATGACAATGGAAGAATGGCCTTTCTGCTGATGGGTATAAGTAAGTGACTTCTTCATATTAAATATGTGGACAAGGTAATAGATGTATTAGCCCTGACTGCTAGATGGGAACAATTTTAAAAATGAACTTCAAACTTTTATTTTTTAGCAGCAGTGAGTTTTTTTAATTCATAAATAACAAAAAGCAAAATACAGAAGAATCAAGACCATACTAAGTGGCTCTTAAGAATTACCTAGAAAACTTTTATAAATAGTAATACAAAATAGTTTTGCGTTTGCTTTTCAGTCTTTCTTGATTGTCACACTTTATTTACTGAATTTTAGGAGGTACACATTTTACTCCTATCTGATATGGTCTGTTGGCACCTTAAGGTCTGAGGAGCTTTCTTCATCTTGTCATATTTCAGTTCTTTTCTCTAACATAATATCAAGATCTTGGAAAATATCTCTGAACACTAGTTAAAAATTTTCCCAACTTAACAGTCTGTTCCCTTCAAGTGTGTGAGGTATGTATGGCTGAGGGAGGGAAGGCAGGCTAAGCTTGCATCTGTGGTAGCTGCTGTTGTCCTGTCTTCTAGCAGCTGATAATTACAGCGCATAAACTGAACAGCTAATACGTAATCTTGAAACTGAAAAAGGAGTCGCCACAACTTCAGGCTTCAGTATCTCTCAGGCACATTTGTGATAAAATATCACAGGCTCCTGTTTTCCCCTCTCTTCCTGCACTCTGGAGTTGCACAGATGACAGTATGTACAAGTGATGAATAAATGAAGCCATCTTTTAAGGTAGCCAAGGAGAGAGTACTTAACTGGTTTGTACATGGGGAGTTTTAGTTTGTGTCAAAGAGAATATTGATGCAATGGGATACAGTGCTGGAGCAAGAAATAAAGGCGGCTTGTACTTCAGGCTAGAATGGGGTCAAGAAATATGGAACTGAAGTAATGACAATAGCTGCTGCAAGCCAGAACTGGCAGGCATGTGAGGGATCTGAAGTCAGTTGGAAAACTGCCTTTGCCTGCCATAGGTAGTTCATGTAAAACACATGGAAATTCACAGCATCCATTTAAAACTCTTACAGTGTAACTCATCATGTGAAACTTTATGAATGACTGAAATAGTCTTGTCTACTATTGAAGGTGACTGCAGTAAGAACTCCTCTGTTCTTTGCATTCAGGTGCTGCTTGCAAAATCATCACAATAACCTTTGTGCTCATGGCAGTATGTCTGTATAAGCCTCCACCAGCAAGTGTAGCCCTGCCACCAAAGGATTCAGGAATGGTAACTGCTCTACAGACATAAATAATCGGCAAATTGGGGCATTTCAAAAGAAGCCAACAAGAATAAGCACTGTTATAACACTTGTACCAAAGTTCCTGTATGTCACTACCTAAATATAAAAGTTCATATTCAGTTCTTAATTTAAAATATTTGTGAATGTGTTCTATAACTTGCTAAACATATTTGTTAGTATTCCTTTGTGTATATCCAAAAAAAGTGATACTTGAATTTGCAGTTTAATTTTAAATGTTTAACCTATAATTTAAGTGAAATAAGGTGATATACTCTGATGAAAAAACAGCAAAAATGAGCTGAGCTGTGCTGACGGTGAGCCCCATCTCCCCCTACTTACAAAGTAGTACATAGTGGGACCGTAGTGGGAGAAAACAAGTAACTTAGTACATTACATGGAACTGTGCTTTTTAAAAATGGATTTATTTCATGTGTATAGAACCTGGGCTAGAGCCTTATTTGGGGATTTTAACTGTATCTACACTTGGGAATGTGCAAGTATGAACATGTTTAAACTATACTTTAACATGTTCTCTTAATGACATACGTTCACTTTTTTGTATTTGTGGATAAATATAAATAGTTGTTATAGGGTAGCTGGGTTTGTAACAGCAAAATATTTGTTAATTTAAGTACACAACTTCCTATCTGGAATATACTGAAACTTGCTGTACTGTTGCTTTCTTTAAGCATTGTTAACATTTTTCTATAAAATTTGAAAATAAAACCTATTTTCTTGCAACTTCTGTGTATGCTATGTCATTCATAAGTCACTGGGTTCTAGTTTTCTCAACTCCAAGAAACAATGCTGAAAGGCAGTAAAGTATAGGTATGCAAGCATCAAAATAGGTAAAAGCAAAAATTAGATTATGGAACGGTCCATCTCGAGGGTGTTCACATGGCATGTGCAGGACAACAGGGGCAGCCAACAGGGGTTCATGGAGGACAAGTCCTGTTTGACCAATCTGATCTTCTGTGATCAGCTGACCCATTTGGTGGATGAGGGAAAAGCAGTGGATGTTGCCTACCTGGACTTCAGTAAGGCCTTTGACACAGTTTGCCACAGCATTCTGCTGGAGAAGCTGGCAGCCCATGGCCTGGACAGGTGGACTCTTCCTGGTTGAACTTCAAGGCAAGTTCTTGCCTTCTGGGGCAAGTTCTAGGTAGAAGTGAAGTATACAACTGAAAAAAAAAAAAAAAAAAGAGCCTGTATAACTACTTAGAACTATTCAGGAAATAAAACAAAACAGACTACACCTACTGAAAGCTCAAGACTTCATGGCTTTTAAGTCAGAGGAGGAAAGGAGCAGAATACAACTGAATTAATGCTTGCTCTATTTACTTGAATGCTTCCTGATAACATAATTTCCTGATAAATGGGCTAATATCAAGATGGGTAACTTCCTTTGAAAGAACTAATACTGATTGTCTGAAGTTTAGGAATATGGCCTAAAAATCTGAATTCAGTCTTCAGCTCTGACATAGTTTGTGTAGGGTATAGCTGACCGTGTAACCACAGTGAAGACATGCAGTATGCTAGCTAAACTGGTGAGCTTGCTTCTCTCCTTCTGTTCTAGGCTGTGAGATCACAGTTTACATTTTCTGCCGATTAACATGATTGTGCAGATTACAAAACTCTCAGGGTGCAGCAAGAGGACCTTCCTTTTCTGAGGAAGTTGTCAGCACTCTCAGTTGCACTGGAGTGGTCAATTGGGTCAAGGAGGAAGGAAATATTGCCACAGTGTAAAGTTACAGTTAATGCTAAAGGCTGTTGCAACTTACCCAGCCTATGACTTGTTAAAGATTACCCTTGCTAGTTTAGGAGGAGCAGCACAATGATAAGAAGACCAAATATTTAGAGCTGGTTAAGTTTGCTCATTTGCCTTGTGTTACAGCAATGTGTGCTGGTTTACGAGTAAACCGGTGGGAGAAATTAATTTAAAGAGAGGACAAGTCAGAGCTACAATTTACTGAAAGAGTTAGAATATATACAATGATACACGGTGAAAATACTGTCTTTGGCCCACAAGGACAAAGCCCAGCCCAGCACCCTGGGGCAGGAGCAGCATGGTGCCCATTAGCGCCTGTGCTGAGCACCACGTGGTTCCCTGGGGTGCAAAGCAGAAGGAAAGGAGACCTGTCAGTCGGGGTGATGGTCCCAGTTCAGTTGAAGAAATTATGGCAGCCTCCCCGAGAGTGGCAGTCACAGTCCTGCTGGAGTTCTGCTCTCCCTCTGGATCCAATGAACTGTCCCCAAGTCCCAAAACCCAAAGCTTATATATCCCCAGGTTCAGTGGGAACGCCCAGTACCTCTCTCCAAGGGCGTTTCACAATGGGTCGTTTAATTCTGTGGATGGTAGGATATTTTTGGATTCCTTGACGAGCTGGGCCATTTTCAGTGTTGTTTGAGTCAAGTCACTAGTGCGGTACCCCATAGATCAATACTGGGGCAAATCCAGCTCAGACTCTTCATTAATGACCTAAATGATGGGCTGGATTCTGCTCTGGAGGAGTGACTGATAGACCAAATGATTGTGTTGCCACCCAGAGGGACTTTGACAAGATAGAGAAATGGGCAAATGGGAACCTCCCCATGTTCAACAAGGGGAAGTGCAAAGACCTGCACCTAAGGACAAATGATACTATGTGCCAGTAGCGTGCGCCAGCAGCGTGCAGCCAGAGGGAAAGCAGCTCTTCAGAGAAGCCTTTGGGTTCCTGGTGAACAAGCTGACCACAAAGCAGCAACACACCCCTTCTGCAAAAAAAGACCAATAGCCTCCTCAACTGCATGAGGCAAAGCATTGCCAGCAGGTTGAGGGAGGTGATCCTTCCCCTGTACTCAGCACTGGTCAGAACACAGCTGGAGTGTTATGTCCAGTTGTGGGGTCTCCAGAGGGAGAGTATTACAGACTTCCTGGAAGGAGTGTGCTGCAGGGCTACAAAGATGATGAAGGGACTGAAATATCTTTCGTATTGAGAGAGCTGGAGAAGCTCTCTTCAGCCAGGAGAAGAGAAGGCTCAGGGGGAAGAGAGGAAGAGCAGAATGGTTTTCTTAATGTTTTATTAATGCACAACTGTCTGGACAAGAGGCAGTGGGCACAAACTGAAACTCGTTAAGTTTCCTCTGAACACATAATATTTTTTTTTTTTCTTTTACTGTGAAGGTGGTCAAGCATTGGAACAGGTTGCCTGGGAAGCTGTGGAGTCACCATTCTTGGAGATATTTAAAGCCTGACTGGACATGACCCTGAGTAATCTATTCTGGCTCACCTTCCTCAAGCAGGGGGGTTGGACAAATTGTTCTCAAGCAGTTTCTTCCAATGTAAATAGTCCTGTGTTTCTGTGAGATGCTCTTCAGTGTGGTCTTTGTCCCATTCACCATACAAAGTGTAACTTCTGTATGAATTGTTACAAGGGAAAACTTACTTGTTCTTACATAATGTACCTTCTGGTTTTTGTTGTTTTTTTTTTTTTTTTTTTTTTTGTCTTGTTTTGTTTTGTGGGTTTGGGTTGTTGGTTTTTTGTTTGTTTGTTTGTTTCAGTTTGTATCTCACAACAAGCAACATTTGGCAGCTAATAACTGTGTGTACGTCTTACTGGGTGATATCAGTTCTTTTCATGCTAACAGTGACCAAACATTCCAAACAGCAGTTGACAGTCTTCTGTGGATTGTGTATTAACTACCACACATCTGGGGTTTAAGAAGAATCTTACATACTTTCCAAAATAAAATTATTTAAAACTTTTTGAAAGTTGTATGTTCTAACTAGTGTGGTTATTTTTAGAGACAAAACCTAGTGCAAATGAGGCTGTCCTCCTAAATATTGCAGTTGAGCAAAAGTTTTCATTCGCCTGTGAGAGAGCAGTAAGCTGTTAAACCTAGAGTGTGTTGCCCTGCATGGTTAATGCAAATAAAATTTCCAGAATTTTACTGAAGCCTCTTTTTGGTAAATTTGTAGAACTCTAGGAGTCTTACAAGGGAGTGACAGTAATTAGCTGTTACAATTGAGACTAAACTTCTGATCTAAACTGTCTTTGTTGAATGTTCTTTTATCTGAAAATCAAAACCTTATTTCTCTCTGTTCTGCAGAGGAAGGATGATAATGTACTCTCAGTCTCTCTCTGGAGAGTGGGAGTTAAAATAAACTAATTCTTTGTATTTGAGCACTTCTCCGAAGTGAACAACAAACATTCACTGCAATGGCAAGAGAACATTTGTTCTGGTTTCATGAATACTGAGGAAGGGGAAAACATGAATTTTATTTTGCATGTGACAACCGTACATATCACTACTTGAAAGTGCGTTTTGTATACATACCTTGCCTGAAGAGTCCGTTTGCAGACGATTAGCAGTACCCGAACAAAACTACCTGAAATGGATTGGTTGTAACAGAGTCGACCCAAGTATGCCTACTGATAGATTATGGATAGAAACACAGGAACCTTAAGAATGGTGTGGCTTGCTAACTGTTTGTACGTACTTGGAGTTCAGTTCCTGACCACTACTGAGACGGTGACGGTAGGCCTTGCACTGATTCCTGGTCTAAAACATGTTAAAGGTAGATCAGGTGTAAACAAGTGTAATGAAATTACTGAAACAGTGTTTTTCAAGTATGAAAGTATTCAAAAGGATTGTGGGATAAGTAATATTCAATGTGGGAATTACTGAGTATGAAACAGTTCTGTAATCTCTTGTGACAGTAGCAGAACATACAGTTGTGGTTTAACATGTGACTGGGGTGGGGTTTTGGGGGTGGGGGTTCTTTTTTTGTGGTTTGATTTCTGTTGCTTGTTTTGTTTTTTTGTGTGTGTGTGCATGGGTTTTTGTCTGTGTTGTGGTTGTGTTTAGGTTTTTTTTTGTTGGTTGTTCTTTTTTGGTTGGTTTGGTTTGGTTTGTTTTGGTTTGGTTTTTGTTTTGTTTTTTCTTCCCCCAGCAGATGGCTCTGTTTCTGCTTACAAAACTCATTAATGTTTGCATTTTTTTTGGTTGGAACATTACAGGTCTTCAGAGCGCAGAGCAGAAAATATGCAGCTTTTGCAAAGATATTCTGTTAATGGAAGTGTGACTGATGTCTTTTGTCTTCTTGATTTCTGCATATGCATTCGCAGTGAATTTCTTCTTGTGGTAAACACATGAATATGCCTGTTTATGATTTCTTTTCCTTTTATGCCCTGTCTGTGCAGCACTCTATGCAAGTCTGGTTTTTGTGGGAATTGTTGTGTTTCTTTTGCCCCAAAGACAGAAATCCTGAGGCAACAAAGGTCAGTACTAGATTAGAGAAGCTTTAAAAAAATCCAATTAATCTTTTATCTCAATAATAAAATTATGAAAAAAAGCTGGAATATATTATTTCTGTGCTAGTCCCATGGAAAATATACCCAGAAGAGTAAGTCTGTTATACAAAGGAGTCTTGTGAATTTGGTCAGCCTGCTCTTGTGTATGCATTTCAAAATCTGCATAATGTGAGTGCTGGTAACTGACTGTAAAACACCCACTCCTCTGCAGCCCACAAAATACCTTGCTAAATGCACAAAATGGGAGTGCTGGGCCACAACTAAAGTTTTTTTCAGATCATTATCAATCTTTAAGCATTCTTATTGAATATGTGAATTTTTAGCATGAATTGAAACTCTTGATCAGAGGTAAAATATAAACCAGAAAAACAGAATTCAAGCAGATTATGGAGATCATCATCCTCTCCAGACTATTCAGGAAAGTCTAGTAGTGGCTAGGCTTGTTTGGGACCTTTTTTCCCTCCAGTATTTTACATTGGGATTGTCATTAAAGGTGCAAAGTGAGAACATATTTAACTTGTCTGGAGATAAACCCAAAATCCTTAAGTAGGGTCAATTGCTCTGAAGACAGTGAGGAGTTTTCTATTTGTTTAAATCAGGATGCTTAGAGAAATTGCCGGACAATTGTTTAATATTTGATGCACTTACCATATATGCAGATGGAGGAAGTTGGTGTCACGAAACAGAAAGAATTTGGTAAGCCAGGAATGAGGACCCGCTTCTCACACGTGGTGAGACACATGTGGAGTGCTGTGTCCCATTCTGGACTCCCCAGTTCAAGGGAGACAGGCAGCTACTGGAAAGAGTCCAACAGAAGGCTAGGAGGATGATTAGTGGACTGCAACATCTCTCTCACAAGGAAAGGCTGAGACATGGGTCTGTTCAGGATGGAGAAAAGAAGGCTGAGGGGGGATCATATAAATGCTTATAAATACCTGAAGGGTGGTATGTTGGGTCTGGCTGAGCTGATTTTCCCGTTGGAGCCCTCCTGGTGCAGAGCTGTGGTGCTGGGAGTCAGAAGGGAGTTGATAACACCCATGCTGTGAGCACCACTGAGCAGCGCTGGCTCAGCACCAAGGCTCTTCTGAACATTCCCCCACAGTGGGATGGGGGGGCAGGAGCTTGGGGGGAATGTAACCAAGACAGCTGACCCAAACCAACCAAAGGGGTATTCTGAACCAGATGACGGTTCAAAGCTGGTACAAAGGAGGAGGAGTGAGGGGCTACTTGTTGGTCCTCCAGGGCAACCGTTATGCATTTTGGAGCCCTGCTTCCCAGGAAGGGGCCAGACATCACCTGGGGATGGGAAGCAGAGAATAAATCTTTGTGGTTTTTGTTTTTCTCTTCACTTCCACACGAGGCATTGCTTGCCTTTGCTTTCCAGTTAAACTGCCTTTGTTTTTACCCACAAGGGGGTCTGTCTTCATCTTATTTTCCTTTCCTCTCTTCCTCTGCAGAGGAGGGAGAGGAAAGGAGGATGGTGATACAGTGACTTGGTAGGCACCTTTTGCTCAGTAAGGGTTAACCCACAACAGGTGGGTGTCAAGTGCATGGGGCTAGTCTCTTTTCAGTGGTGCCCAGTGATAAGACAAGGGGCAATGGGCACAAACTGGAACACAGGAAGTTCCACCCCAACATCAGGAATCACTGTGAGGGTTATAGAGCATTGCAACAGGCCACCCAGAAAGACTGTGGAGTCTCTGGAGACTTTCAAAACCTGCCTGGATGTCTTCCTGTGTAACCTTCCCTAGGTGAACCTGTTTTGGCAGGGGGGTTAGACTAGTTTATCTCTAGAAGTCTCTTCCAATCCCTACTTTTCTGTGATTCTGTGACTCTATGATACACCTTTCTGCTCTTGTCTTATTCTGTTTCTCAAAAAAACCAGAATTTTAAGAACGCTGTAAAAAGCAACTTCATTCTTTCAGAATGGTTCCCTAAGAAGAGGATAACAAAATATAGTTTTCTGGTTTAAATCTGCAGTAACCAAAACTGGGAGTAAGCCAGATGATTATTTTTATGTTTTAAAATCTTAAAGATAACACAAATTTCGGATTCACTCAGTTTTAATTCAAACTGACTTCATGCAGGTACCATTTTTACCATTACTTAGCACTTGCTATTAAGAACTGTCTTGCACACCCTGTTCACTGGAATAGGTGGAAAAGGTCTTGCTTAGGCTCTGATCCTGTCTCTGTGTGCAAACATTTCATTTCAATTGTGAGCAAGTCCCTCAAAGTATCTATAGATTTCAAGCTGAGCAGATTCATACATAAATGTTTGTAAGGAAAGGGATTTAAGTAACTCTGAGCTACTGAGACAATGGCTTTTACCATGAAATGGTTTCTTCATCATGTTTCTTCAGACAAACAGGCTCACATTTAAAACACAAAGCCCACGGGAAAGACAAAGCTATTACAAATAACGGTAAAAACAATTAAATCTTATTAATTCAGTTCCTGTATTAGTAAGCCTTTCCTCCTTTATGGATCTTCCTGTGTTTGTAAGTAGGACTTATTACAAACTTTTGGTTTTCTTGAACACTTGACCTGATACAGAAGGTTTACCTCAGAGCCTTGTGGAATTCTGAATTTTTTTACTGTTATTTTACAAAAAGCACCCTTTGTTCTCTTGCCTCTTTTGTTGATAAACTGAAGTATAGTGGATGGTTTTTGAATGCTGAAGCTACAATCCAGGGAATAGTTAAGCAGATATTTTGGTCAGCTTTTTCTTTGTTTTTTCAAAAATTTGAGGCTGTTTGAGAAAAGAAGCAGTAAGTGCCTTAGCTTTGCCAAGTTTAAAAAATTACTCAGGTCTAAGGGAATCTTTTTTCCTGTTTAATAGTGAGAGGCAGGTTTTAAAGCACTGAAGAGGACTAAATATCTTAGCCAGCCAGTCTGAAAAGTTACTCAAGAATTTCTTGTGTGTTGTCAGTTGGCCTCCCATCCAAACATTGGAGTGCATTACACAATTATGCATGAGCAGCCCTCACACTGACTGGAGGGGTATTGACTAACAGAATGAAAATTTTCCTCAGTTAGAGGAAAGCGTCTGGTTTTTTGCTTGTTTGTTTCAAGGCACGCAAACTGGGGAAAAAAAAAGTTGAGATTATGTGTGAAAAGCAAACAATAAATGTTCTCTGGGGTTTCCTGCATTACACTAAAACTACTCAGTGGTTGGTTGGTTGTCGTGGTGCAAAACTGATCTACTGGAGAAAAAAATGCTATCCAAACAAACTGTGTAAAAAAACCCTTCAGATTGCAACAGTCAAGTACCAGCAGAGTAACCAGGTAAGATGGGCAAGAACTCAGCCAATCAGTAAAAGAGGCTAAGCATTTTGATCTTTTTCTTCTCTTTGAACTTGTAAAGTCTGCATGTTATGCTAAATGCATACTTGATTTAAAGTAGTTTTAAAGCTTTTGTAAGTCAGTTCAGAATCATGCTGTTCTAAACAAATTGCTATAAGTGATGCATTTGGGATGATCCAGATGTGTGGAAAGCACAGTGTTATTAAATAACCGTTCCACTTGCCAACCTGACTGCACTTTGCACTCCTGTGTGTTCTTTACCATGCACACAGTTGTGTGGGGATTTTTCTGGTTTCTTTTTTTTTGTTTTTTTTGTTTGTTTTGGTTTGTTTTGGTTTGGTTTGGTTTTTTTTGTGCAGTAGTCCTTGTGGCAGGTAAGATGGCGGTTCCTGAATGCTGCACACATTAATTGAGAAAAAAAATTTGCTTTTTTTAATCTCCTCTTTTTAATTAACTTAACAAACATAAACCTGCTTGGAATAGTATAGGGACTTCTGTCCAAAATTTCTGTAAAATGCAAAGGCCGTAATGAGCAGCTGCTGTGATGACTGTGAGAAATATTTATGGAGATATCACTGCTGGGTCAAAAAGTGTATCCTGTAATAGGACCGTTTGATGTGCCCATTGAAGCCCTTAAGCTACAGAGCAACAGCTTGTTGACAATAAAATGTGATTGCAATCAATCTGGACTGGACTGGATAGAATTTGCTCTAGTAGAACATCTATCCCAAACAGTGTAAGACATATTTGTGCTACCTCCATACAAAAGCTACATAAATAAAGGAGAGTTGGAAATGCATAGATAAGTTTAAGCACATTATTACTTAATCAAAGTACTTAGTGGCCACAAAGATAAAAGTTGTTCAAGAATAGATTGTGAACCAATCAAGAGGTATGTTCCCAGGATAAAAGAAAAAAAAAATAAGGAAAAAGATATATACACACTTTAGTTAGGTGGTTTTATATTAAACTAGCCTTGTGCTAGTGATGCTTCCTACTCATCTATAATATATTATTATATGTTATATGGTAATGAACACTAGTGTATCATGAAGTCAATTTCAGGAGAAGCCTTAGAAAAAAAGAGAGAACTGCTGCAGCCATAAATCTGGGAAAATGGTGTGCAATAGGTTGAGTGGTCATTCTCTGTCGTACCTTGCATATAGATAATTGCATATTATTGTGCCTTTTGGAACTTACCCTTCAATCTCTGTGTTTGGGGGGTCTTTGCATTTTGTGCATTGTCTTATGAGGGCACTTGATACTGAAATAAGTGCAACTCAACGTGACAATTCAACATTGTGTATGTAGTTGGCAATATTAAAGTTGGTACGGGCACACTGATTAAGTTTGCCTCTTTCTGAAGAATTAAACTAAACTAGACTGACAGAAGTGACCTAGTTAATTCTTCCATTTGTTGGTTAGTGTAGTTTGTTTATATAGAGACAGTCTCTGCACATACTGTGGGTTTTAAATCCTCAGAAGAAGCAGCTGACCTGGACTCAATAGAGCTTAATGCTCTCGCTATCTGCTCTGTGGAAAAAGTAAGAAATCTTTTAATATAGACAGTGAATGGGCTATAGTATCTCATTCGTACAACCATGTTCTTTGAACAGATTCAGACTTAATTCAAATTGTATTTCATTCACCTGCGAACTTCATAGTGGCTTGCATGGATTGCTTGGTGCATGCTTTATATATTTTGTTGTCTTTCATTTTCATATTGAAATGAATAAAGCAGAAAGTGATGGTTACTAGCTCTATCTTGTAACTTTTTCACATTAAATGTGGCAGACAAAACATCTTCCTTACATTTCCATTTCAAAATTTTATTTACAAAGGATCAGTACCTCACACATTCTATATGGAATTAGAAATGGAGAACATTTATTACTTTTTTGTAGAGTAATATAATATTACTAATATTTACTAATATAAATCTTTCATAAATATAAAATACTTTTTTTTTATATTTCATAAATATAAAATACTTTTTTTATATAGCAAAACCATCAGAAAGATGTGCTGATTAGGTTTAGGAGTATTTGGCTGAACAATAATGTCCTTTTAGCATACTGCATAATGTCACTTGTACGTGATAAGAGAACATTATTAGGAGGACAGCATATTACATATTTCAGCACATTCATTACTAGAAGGAACCATGTGTTTCATTGTGGAGACTTCAGAATGTCCAGGGGAAGCTCTGCTTAAAGTTTTGTATGCTCAGCCATCTGAAAAATACAGCCACTTAATGAGATATCTGAAAGGACTATCTATATGTCCAGCTGCAGTAAAATTTACAGGTACCTGAGCTCCATCCTAAATACTGATGATAGAAGCTCCTAATGGCCTAATTTATTTTTTGCTTTGATGCTTGTCCAGGCAACTTAAGGTGAATAGAAGTCTCCAATATAGACAGCCTCAGGTGATCCTGTGCTTCAACTTGCATTAAAAAGAAAAGCCTTCTGTTGTTCTTCTATCGGGTATTTTAAGTGTCTATTCGTTGTCGTCACAGGGAGTCATGTCTGGCTGTTCTTCAGTAATTTCTGTTTAGAAAGGATATTAGGAGAGTAAGAGTAATTTAGATAGCTAAAATGGGGCCCTGAGATTCCCTTCTTTGCATCCCCCCCATATGCTTCTAAATTATTGTATTAACTATACTGTAGTGACTAAATGATATAAAAATGCAAGCATAAGCAGTTGCTACTCCCTTAATATTATGATCCTAATGGGAGTTTATTTCTTCAAGAAGCAAGTTCATTTGCTGAGGTTAGTATATCAGTAGCAGAAAATTAAAATGAAGGTGAAATTGGCACTGTCAGCATCTGATGCAGAGCAATACACCAGTAACCATTAAATCTTATTTTTGACAGAAGCAGGCTGTCCCCACGTGTTGTAAGAGAAACTGGCATGGAAAACGACTGGCATGCCTGAACAGGGAGCTTTTGCTGGGACTTAGGAGGAAGAGGAGACTCTGCCACCTTTGGAGGAAGAGTACAGGGATTTACGTAGGTCATGTAGAAAGAACATTAGAGGGACAAAAGCTCAGCTGGAACTCAGCCTGGCCACCTCTGCAAGAGATAATAAAAAGTGTTTTTTCAAATACATTAACAACAAAAAAAGGACCAGGGATAATCTCCATCCTTTACTGGATGGAGAACATTGTTACTAAGGATGAAGAAAAGGCTGAGGTACTTAAGGCCTTCTTTGCCTCAGCCTTTAATAGTCGGTCCAGTTACCCTCATGGTATTCAGTCCCTCGAGCTGGAAGAAAGGGATGGAGAACAGAATGATCCCCTCATAATCCAGGAAACATCAGTGAAGGACCTGCTAATCCAATTGAACACCCACAAGTCTATGGGGCTGATGAGACCCACCCGAGAGTGCTGAGGGAGCTGGCTGAGGAGCTTGCCAAGCCTCTCTCCATCATTTACCAGCAGTCCTGGTTAACGGGGGTGGTCCTGGATGACTGGAGACTTGCCAATGTGACACCCATCTACAGGAAAGGCAGGAGGGAGGATTTGGGGATCTACAGGCCTGTCAGCCTGACCTCAGTACCAGGGAAGATTATGCAATGGTTCATCTTAGGGGAGATCATGTGGCAAGTGTGGGGCAACAGGGAGATCAGGTCCAGCCAACACGAGTTCATGGAGGGAAAGTCCTGTTTGACCAACCTGGTCTCCTTCTACGATCAGGTGACCCATCTGGTGGAAGAGGGAAAGTGGATGTGGATGTTGTCTACCTGGATTTCAGTAAGGCCTTTGACACCGTTTCCCACAGCATTCTGCTGGAGAAGCTGGCAGCTCATGGCCTAGACAGGTGGACTCTTTGCTGGGTTAAAAACTGGCTGGATGGCCGAGCCCAGAGAGTTGTGGTGAGTGGAGTTAAATCCCATTGGCATCCTGTCACGAGCAGTGTCTCAGGGCTCTGTTTTGGGACCAATCTTGTTTAATGACCTGGATGAGGGGATCGAATGCACCCTCCGTAAATGTTCAGATG
>NW_008619821.1:0-304 GCF_000691845.1 Merops nubicus | reverse complement strand
CACGTGAGGCTATGGCCTAGTGGTTAGGGAAATGTTAAGAGGAAGGTTGGACTTGATGATCCTAGAGGTCTTTTCCAACCACAGTGATTTTATGATTCTATGATTTAGGTTAGATGTTAGGAAAACGTTCTTCAATATAAGGGTGCTAGATCACAGGAATTAGGTTGCTCAGAGAGGTGGTGGAGGCCCCATCCCTGGGGACATTCAAGATCAGGCTGGATGAAGCTCTGTGCAGCTTGATCTGGTTGGAGATGGCCCTGATTATGGCAGGGAGGGGTTCGACTAGATGACATTTGTAAGTCCC
>NW_008619820.1:16299-52190 GCF_000691845.1 Merops nubicus | reverse complement strand
CCCCCCTTCCCTTTCACGTAACAACTCTATACCATCATCAAGATCGTTAATGAAGATGTTGAACAGGACTGGACCTGGCACTGATCCCTGGGGGACTCCACTAGCTCCAGGTCTCCAGCTGGATGTGGCACCATTGATCACCACTCTTTGGGCTCTATTACATAACCAATTCTCAACCCATCTCACTGCCTGTTCCTCTAGCCCATATTTTCTGAGCTCAGCTATCAGGGCTGTCCCACTATGTCTCAGTGATAGCAATTATATCATAGTCATGTAAACTAATGCAGATCTCCAACTCCTCCTGCTTATTCCCCATACTCTATGCCCTGGTATATCAGCATTTCTGAGAGGGAGTTAACCCACCAGTTTTCACTCTTGCCATCTGACCATCCCCAGCCACTACCATAGTTACTAACTTGTTCGTGAGCCCTGCATTATCATTGTCCACCTTGAGTAGGACAGTAGACTGAAGGCTATCCTTAGGCACATCTCTTGTGAGCCTGGATTTATCCCCACACATCAACGTTTGGCAGGTGTTGCTTTTTGAACGCTGCTAGAGGCCCGGGTACCCTGCTGATAAACACATCCAGGGAAAAGAAAAATCATCTTACTAACCAGCTCTTAGTCTGGACTTAAAACGTCTCATCAAAGCTCAGAACTATTTGAAGCAGGGATTTTCACCTGGGCTCATTTCCAATCAGCATGGTAGCTGTACTGATTTTGTAGCACTGAGCTGCTCTCAGCCCTGGGGTCATGGCAGGCTGCTGCAATTCACCCCATGGGAAAGAGCCTGTGGGACACTGGGCAAGTGAAAGCAGCCTTCATCAGAGCCAGCAAGTCCTCTTCCCAGAGCCAGTGTCTCCAGAACATGGGATGAAGGAGGAATATCTTATTAACACTATGGGTGACTTCACTTCCCTGTTTGTCTTTGGGCTGCCAAATGCCCGGGGTGGAGGCAAAGGCAGCTGTGAAGGGGCTGTTAAAAGGACTTGGAGGAGTAAATGGTACAGAGAAAAGCACTGCAGATAGGCACCTTCACAGCCATGAAGATAACAATGGCTGGACACATCCCAGGTGGGGCGAGTTACTCATCCCAGAGCTAAGCCTGGGATCAAAGGAGATCTCAGGCCTCCAAGACCCTGGAAGGCAGAGCAGGTTTGGCTGGGTGGGTGGTGAGGGTGGTGGCAAAAAGAGATGGATAGCGAAGAAGGATTCCTTTAGACGCGATCAGGGCAGGCCATGAACAGGTGAGTTTGTTACTTGCTGCAAGCAATTAGCTGCCTTATACACAGCAAGAGAATGTTAATTTTGTGCAGAAGATATAGACCCATTTTTACCTCAGAAAGCAAGGTTTATATGAGGATACAGCCTGTTGGTTCCCCTCTTAACTTCTGAACCAGCTTGCCCATTTTAACCACGTTCAAAGGAGAGGTAGATGCCTCTGAGATAATGCTCCTACTGATTTGTTTCTCACTGAACAGACAAAGAAAAATTCATCACTTGCACAAAAAAAAGAGGGGAAATACAACCAAGCATTTCCTGAGGTGGAATGTCTCTATCTGTTTCCATTAGACCCTGGCTGGCTGGCAGAGCAGCTTGCCCTTATCTCCCACCCAGCCAGGACACAGATGGTAGAAGAATTATGAGCCATAGTGGTGTTTGAGTCACTTTTCACCAGTTGATGCCCTAGACTTCAATACAAAACCTTCTGATAAGCTCAAAACTTGCCAAATTCACAGCAGAGGTAACACAAGGGGGTTAGTACCCTAGGCTTATGACTAGGTGAGGAATGGTGCCTGGGAGGGGAGAGGTCTGCATCAAAATCCCAGTGGACAGCACTTAGAGACCCCTCAAGGATGGTTCATCCCATAACGGGATTGCAAACCATGTAAAAAAAATAAAACTGTAAAAAGGAATAGATGAAGCTGAACTGTTTGGCTCCTGCAGCAGCCCTTGTACAGAAAAACAGGACTCAAGACCTCTTCTCAGAGCAAAAGGATGTTCTAGCAATTAGGACATTCACTTGGAGTTGGAGTTTAAAACACCCACGAGCAACCTCTTTGCCAGAGATTTCCCCGGTGACCTTGAGCATGTTGCCTGTTCTCTGCCAAATTCCCAGCTCTCAAACCTCCCCACCTCAATTCATCAATAAATTGATATAGCCCTTTCTGATGTGGCTATTTTGAGGTTGTTGGCTTGTTTCTGTTAAGCTAACAAAACCAGCAATGCAGGTGGGAATACTGATACCATCGTGCTTTTATCACAAACATGCAGCTGTAACCCAGGGACCAACTCACACATCTCTTTGCCCAGAAGTACTAGCCTCTTCCAGTCATCTTGCAGCCCACAAGACTCTCTCCCTTTGTTTTTCTTCAGAGCTGTGGGGCCAATGATCTTTCATCTGTATCCCTGGCTTCCTGATGGGTCTCCGTATCTGCTTTCAGGTTTTTGTTTTAATTGTCCCTTTCTTATCAACCCCTTTCCCAAAGGTCACACATAACCATGCACGTCACCAGAAATCTATTTCAACAAACAACACCTGGTGAGAGCCCTTGTTACACGCACATTATGTGTGAGGGGACGCCAGGACCATCTCAAATACTCACCTCCCTTGAGGAACGGTTTCCAGGCCAGCTTTATAGGAAGCAACTGATATAATTTGGAAAAGCTTTTCTTTCAAAAGTTCATTCTTGAAAAGTTGTTTTTTTTTTTTTTTTCTTAGGGACAATCCCTTCCTCAGGCCTGAAATACTAGTATTGCAAACCACAACAGCTGAGCACTTCTTGATTTTTACACTGACAGGGTGACCGGCCAGGAATGAGAGAGCTCTTCTGTGGCTGAGAAGCCTTCCTATCATACTTAATGTCAGAGACAAAGACCTTGGGGTTCATCCCAGTTTCTGATTCCTGGGTGTGGTGCCGCGAGCTGCAGCCCCACTCGGGATCTGCAAAAAGAGCAGTCAGGGCTTGTGTAAAACCCCATTTGCAGAGGACAGGTCCCCTCTCTAGACCTGCTCATGAGCACAGTGTGACCAGTGCCAAATCCCTCTTCTCCTCAGATGCCTGAGGACCCCATTAATGCAACGGGGTTGTTTGCACAGACCAGCAGGAAGCAGCCTTTGGCCACTAAGAGGAATTACTGCTCCCCGAGGACCTTTGCAGTGTGGTTTCTGGCCTGTCTCCACTCTGCCTTTTTGTTTAAAGTAATCTCCATCAGCACTAGCTTTCCATCCTCCCCACCAGGCATGGAGCATCACAGCCAGCACTTGCAGACATGCTAACAGCCCCATCAGCCACTCACCACTGGTCCCACCAATTCAAAAGAAAGAAGCAAAATGTCATGCACACATGCTGTAAAATGAAGCTGCTCACAATAGTTCAAAAACATTGACACTGCCACCAACTCCAAGGCCAGGAAAAAAAAAAACATGAATGCAGCTATTCTCCACTTTGTTTGCAGAACTGGTGAAGCCTGGCTATGTCTTACAGCTCTTTTCCCAAGCTCAAAGGACCATCACCTTTGGGTCTCTAAACATTGTATCCTAGCTCCCCTATCACCCTCACACTACTACCAAAATAACACCCTCCAGACTGACTCATTTTGGTGTGATTTTCAGCTACATCTTTCTGGATGCGTGAAGATTCAGTAGTTTGGCAGTGGACTTCACGCTCTCCAGCTCAAAGTCCAAGTCCACCCATGAACTTGCCCAAGGGAGTGTGGAGAAGCAGGTCAGGGAAGCAGCAGATTTGGCCAAGGAGGGCTTGCCCAGCCAGCACATTCTCTCCCAAATACACTTCTGCTGAAACTGCTCTCAGGAGTTAAAAGGCAGGAGAATCCCCACTTTAGTTTAAATCTGGCAATACACCCGAACACTGAAGTTTTGTCAGATCTCCAAAGACCTGTCTTCACTACTGAAAAACAGTTATATTTCTTTTTACTGGAAGGTAACTAACGGCCAGCAGCTCTCTTGAGGTAAACAACACAGCAAAGGCCAAGGACTTGAGTTTTACTGTGGGTAAACTCACCGAGGTCAGCCCTGCATTCCCGCTTGAAGCTGACCTCTGCAAATTCATCTCACAGGGTGCTTTAGTTTTACTGTCTTACTCATTTTTTTACCTCAGGATATTGGATGAGCACTTGTTCCCCTGGGGTTAAAAAAAAAATTAAAAAATTTAACAGTAAAGGCAAGACCAAACAATCCCCTTCAAGGGGAAAATATTTCTACAGGGGCTAAACCAGCTGTTCTTTGTATCAGTCGGCTGACACAGATGTATACGCTTGTCCCCACTGGCAGAAAGCAGAGTAAACCAAAGAGACAAGCCTGCACCCTCTAGGAAATACTATCACCAGAAAAAAAACATATTGCTAGGAAAGTGTGTTCGAATTATATAAAGGTCCACCAGTTCTTTCACAGCAAAACTGTGGAGGAGGAAACACTTAGAATGCCATCAAGCCAACAACATTTTTACAGGAGATATTCTACTCCTGGTGGAAGTCCAAGTACAAAAACACAGCCCTGGATTTCAGGCCAATAAAATTAATGTGAAATTGGAAAAAAAAAAAAACAAAAAAAAACACCAAAACAAACCACAAAGTGCTTGCTCTTAGCAAAATTGCATTATGCTTTGTTATGAGTAATTATACAAGGAGGGTTGTTGTTTTTTTTTAAGAAGCCTATGTCCAATACAAGACTGCTTACAATCACTTAAGCACTATATCTTAAAAACATGCACAGGGTAAAGTCATACACAAATCTTCGGAGGAGTGGCTGAGGGAACTGGGGTTGTTTAGCCTGAAGAAAGGGAGGCTGAGGGGAGACCTTGCTCTCTACAACTCCCTGAAAGGAGGTTGGAGCAAGATTGGGGTTCAGGCTCTTCTCCCAGGTAACAAGTGATAGGACAAGAGGAAGTGGCCTCAGGTTGCACTAGGTGACATTCAGCTTGGATATTGGGAAAGATTTCTTCACCAAAAGGGTTGTCAAGCCCTGGAATAGGCTGCCCAGGGAAGTGGTGGAATCATCCTCCCTGGATGTCTTTAAAATCCATGGAGATGTGGTACTGAGGGACATGGGTTAGTGGTGACCTGGCAGTGCTGGGTTAATGGTTGGACTTTATGGTCTTCAAGGTCTCTTCCAACCTAAACGATTCTATAATTCTGTGATTCTATGAAGAATGAACTAAATCACATTTTGCACCCTGCCACACACATGTAAATACCAAATGATACAGCTGAAATCAGGAGGTTGTTGGTTGCTTTCCAAAGCAGTTGTGGAGATTTTGGCCCACTGATATTATAAGATTGACCCAGAAAGGGATGTGGATGTCTAGTTTGTGCCTCAGATTTTTGAAACTAAAGAGATGAGTTCTGGAAGAAGTTGTAGAGATTTTCTCTACCACCACCAGTTACATCTCTCCTTCCAACAAAACAAATGAACAAGAAGTTTAGATAATAGTGTCTTTAACCTTCTCTTGAATTTTCATCATGAGATTTCCAGCTTTAAATACTGTTTTAATTTGATCTGAGCAAAAGAAATAAGAGTTAAGGAGAGCACAGAACTCCCAGCAAAGTTTTGCCTTTCCTTGCCCTTTCTTGTGTAATACAACTATCCTTTTACACAGAGATTTTTCAAGCAACAGAGTACTACAAGCACAACACAAGTTTCTGATGTAGGTGGGACAGAAAGTTACATTATCTTCAGCTGATATAAATGAACATAAAATAACATTAATCTTTATGGTTTTACATAGCTGCATGTCTACCCTCTGACCATCCATGCCCTCCCCTCTTTCTGGAAAATCCCCTTGGGCTCAGAATGTACATCATCAAGAAACAAAAAAGGCACATTATTTTAACTTGTGTGTCATTTATGGAATGAGGATGCTTTCTTTAAATAGGGTGTTTGCTGGCTCTGAAATGAAGAAGGTGTCTCTTGCTGGAGGTCATTTTCAACTGTACTGTGAGATCTGCTTTAAGGACACTGCTGAGTGCTACCAGAGCAAATATCAGGAAGGTCTGAAGAAACAGACTTTCTGAAGTTTTGTTGTTTTGTTTAGTTTAGTTTAGTTTTGTTTTGTTTTGTTTTGTTTTGTTTTGTTTTTTTTACAAAGGAAGTTGCTTTAACCTAGATATATACTCAGAAAATGTATTTTCTGTTCCTAGGTTGTTTGACTTTAGGAGAAGAATAAATTCCCATGAGTTCTTACAAAGATCAGTCATGTCTCTGTGTTTTAATGGCACAGTTTGAAGTTTTGCCTCCAGAATATTGATAAGAATCAAAGTAACTTTTGATATATGACGTTAGATATGCTTTAGGAATAAGATCCCTCTCAAGTTAGACTGTCTGCAGACAACTCAGACCACCCACTTTCAGCTTAAACACAGCCTATTCAAAGTCTGCAGCGATTCAGATCAGATCAGTAGCTGTCTGCTCAAACCGTGAGATCTTGGCACTCGTCAGACGTGTCCAGCACACATCTGATAACACAGCTTAAACTGCCCAGGGCCGTTGGAAGGCAGGTGAGGGAGAGCTAGGAAATATCAAAGTTGGAAGCAGCCTAATCTTCAACTCGGCACACTGCACATTTTGAATTTCACACGCATTCCACAAAATTCCCCAAGTCCCAAAAGCTTTAATTCAGTCACTTTGCAACATATGTGTGTTTTATTTAAGAATAAATTATTCAGTATTACTTTTCCTTTCTTGTATCCATCTGGCAGCATTGCCAGTTAGTTCCACAGGAGCCACCATAACCTCCGATTAGTCACGGTATTGCCCATTTGTCTACATCTTCAGCTCATTTTCTGCAGAGCCTTTGGACAATGGATGCAGTTGACTTTTCAGGCAGTTAACCCAGTGCTCTGGGGACTTCAGATTGGCACTACTGAGACTTTGGCCATGCATCTCCTTGACTCTTTGCCAACGATGCTTGGAGATGGGCATATCTCCTAAACTGATCCAGTTGCCTGCTCCAGCTAAGAGCTACCACTCAGCAGTTGATTTAAGGGAACTGACTGTGGAGGAAAGCTCTGCTGCAAGGATAAAACATTACAGTAATGTGTAAGAGATATTGCAAAGGGAAACAGGCAACTCCAGAAGACAGCACAATGGAAACATCAGCACCGAGGCTGGCAAGGAGAACTGAGAAACACTTGATCAGGAATAGAGAACATGCCAGAAATCCTTGCTAGGCAGCTACTATGATGGGCCTCCACTTTGAATATTGTATTTCTTTGCCTTTCACCATCTCAGCAAGGTGGGAGTGAACTAGACATGGCAGAGAGGAGCATGACCAACAGGTTCAGGGGTAAATAAGATGCTCAGTACTGGAGACAGAGGCACAGCCTTGTTACCCCCAGAAAAGGAGAAAAGGGAGAAATCAAAGCTCATGAATGACTCAAGGAAGGTGAATGAGTAGGTTTTACTCACTACCCCACAGACTGCAAAATCTGGGGGTTAACCTGTGAAATTATCAATGGCCAACAAAAACAACAGCAACAAATAGCTGCCAAAAAAAAGATAATTGCTTCTTCACCCATTATGGGTCTATCTGTGGTGCTCCTCACTCCAGGGCACAGCAATGGTTGGAAGTTTTCTTTGCTTAAGCAATGTTTGAACCACACGTGTAGGAGAAAACCCTCTCAAGGTCTGCTAAAGACAAATATACCAACTCTGACCTGTGAACTCTGCATTGCACAACAGTGGAAGATTCTATAGGAGAGTTATCACTACATACAAGTTTTGTCCTGCTACTTTTCCCCAGGCATCTGCTACTTGCTATGGTTGGAGGAAGATCAAGGTGTACATTTTACAGTTCTGTGTGCTTTTCACCCAACCCAATACAGCTGCTACAATTGCCTGCAACTGAGGTCCATATCTCCCCAGACAGGAGATAGTTTCTGCACCTGCTGCACTCAATAGCTCCAGCTCTGTTTGCCCCCTCCTCATTGCTCTTTCTCTGTAGGATCAATAACCACTACAGGCCAATCTCATGGGGTGGACACACGCACTGTCAGACAAGATTATTTTGCACTATTCAGCCTGGAGAGGAGAATGCTCTGGGAAGATCTTATTGAGGCCTTCCAGTGCCTGAAGAGCCCTACAGGGAAGCTGGGGAAGGACTGGTTACAAGGTCATGCAGTGACAGGATGAGGGGTGATGGGTTTAAACCAGAGCAAGGTAGATTTAGATTAGACATCAGGAAGAAATTCTTTTCTATGAGGGTGGTGAAACACTGGAGCAGGCTGCCCAGAGAGGTGGTCGCTGCCCCATCCCTGGAACCATTCCAGGTGAGGTTGGCCGGGGCTCTGAGCAACCTGCTCTAGCTGCAGATGTCCCTGCTCAGGGCAGGGGGTTGGACTAGATGACCTTTAAAGGTCCCTCCCAACTCAAAGCATTCTATGATTCTATGAGGACATCGTTATTCTGGGAAAAGCAGAGTCTTCCCACAGCCAGAATTGTGACACATCATGACATTTGCCTTGCAATGCCTAACATGGTCATACAATCATAGCATTATAGAATGTTTGGGCTGGAAGGGACCTCCAACGGTCATCTAGTCCAACCCCCCCACAATAAGCAGGGACATCTCCAACTAGATCAAGCTACTCAAAGCTTCATCCAGCCTGATCTTGAATGTCCCCAGGGATGGGGCCTCCACCACCTGTCTGGGCAACCTATTCCAGGGATCTATCACCCTCATACTGAAGAGCTTTTTCCTAACGTCTAACCTAAATCTACTCTTTTCTAGCTTAGCAAGTGCAGGCTGGCCAGGAACCCAGTTCAGATGCCTCTTCAGAGTCTGCCCCCATCAAAGACTCCCAAGCAGGAGTGACACAAACTGGAGGATTCATCACATCCATGTTTGGAGGTCAATATGCATATCTGTAGCTCACATGATGGGAAGGTCTTGTGCCTATGGGCCAAGATAAGCTGAGACCCTGAAGATGAACATATGGAAACCCTGAAGAGTCCACAAGGGAGGTAAGGAGGTCTTTCTGTGCTACTGTAGGTACCTGTCACAGAATCAGAGTGGTAGGGGTTGGAAGGGACCTCTGGAGATCATCTTGTCCAACGTCCCTTCTCCAGCAGGGTCACCCACAGCAGAGTGCCCAGGATGGCATCCAGATAGGTTTAAAACCTCTCCAGAGAAGGAGATTCCAAAACCTCTCTAGACAACCTGTTTCAAGGCTCTGGCACCCTCACAGGAAAGAACTTTTTCCTCCTGTTCAAATGGAAACTCCTGAGTTTGAAGTGTTGGGGTTAAACACCCAGCCCTGAATGAGGGTTGGCCTATGGATGGTGTCCACAACCAAGCAAGAAAGCCCCTCCTGATTGGTTTTCACCCACGCTCCGGCCAGCCTTCGATGGGAACTGATGAGGAGATCACCACCAGGTGCCCCAAACTTCCACATTAACTTGGAGGTGGGGCAAGAACCCACCTCCATAAGAGCTGACTCTGCTTACAGTAGGACTTGTCTGTCTCATGGGTATTCTGTGTGTTGGTTCTGGTTGTCTGAGAGGCTCCCTGACTCCTCACAGCACGTGGAGTTCCCCGGATGGCAGGGGCAGAGCATAAAGCTGTCTCTGAGTCCCTGCTCTATCCCTGGGCTCCTGGCCTGGCTGCTCCCATCTCCCCTGGCTTGGCTCCTCACCTGGCTGCTCCCTTCTCCATGTCCCCTGTGGTGGGTGAGTGCAGTGACTTGTTCCTCCTCTGGCTGTCTGGCACTTTTGGTCTCTGGGGTGTGATGTGGGAGAGGAGGGAGGAGTTTGGCTGCTGGTCTACCTGTTAATATCATTCTGTATTGGGCAAGTGGTCAGCAGAAGATCATCCTAGCTGCCCAGGGCTGCTTCTTCACCCCAACCACTTCCCATGTGCCATGAAAAGCTGTGTCCTGAGTATGTAAATGTAAGGACGTGGTGGTGTGTGGTGATGGAATGGCTGTTTCAAGAGGCCAGCAGCAGCTCTGAGAGTTATTGCAGATCTAGCCCATTTTTTTTTTCTACAGCTTTACATATTTTCAATAGCTGCTCGGCCACATCCTTACCTGTAACACAGAGCTGCTTTGAGCAGTGCTCAAGGGAGGGGGTTGCAAATTGAGTGTTGTTTCTGAGGGAGCTCTCTTTGCTCCAAGGTAGCCTGGCTTTCACTTCCTTTTAACAAGTTTTCTAAGAGGGTTTCCAGCTGTGTGTGGAGGGAGCTGCAGTGTGTCTGCAATATGATAATGTCTCTGATGGCTGGCACATACCACCAGTGCTGAAAGCAGACAGACATCCATCCCATACCAAGCCCAGTAAAGCATGAATGACAAGCCCCAGCCACAGGGCTTGGAGCCTCCAGGCTGCCATGGGAAGCTGAGGATATCACTCTGCAAAGTAGTGGCTGTGAGATCATGGCAGCACCTGGAGACCCAGAGAGGAAAATCCTCCACAGGGTCCTACCACCAGATTTCCTTGGTCTGCCCCAGAAGACCTTCCAAGATGCTGTCTGCCTGCTTTATCTCAGGTCTTACAGATGTTTGTGAGCATGAGCAGGGGTCTCGGCCACTGGAGCACAGTGAATGTTGCGTTTTTTCCAAGGGAGAAAGGTTTCTTGCCCTCTTCATTCTGCAGAAAAACAAACCAACTTAAACCCACTAAAAACTAAACCTGTAGAGACTGAGTCTGGCTGCTGCATCCAAGACTGTAGAGAAGGAGGCCAGAAAGTGAAAAACTGTCACTTCTTTAATACACTACACTAAGCCTTTGACCGTTTGGCTGCAGCAAATAAAAATTTGGGAGCTATTTTTCATATGCAGCAAGACTATCAGTCTGACTATTGGCTTAAACTGAAAGGTGACCAGCAGCAAAGTGGAGGGACATCAGGGTAAGAGCAGGAGTCCCTCAAGCTGTGCCTGCTCTGGTGATGACCCCCCAGGCTGTGGATGTGGCACAGAGAGGTCTGCTGATGGCACATGGGGAGAAATCACCTCCCACGCCCAGAGGTACTTGTCATTTTGCTCAAAGTCCACCTATGACTCGGACCCCATTGCATATCCATCCCACCCTCCATCACACCAGCATCTCCTCAGCTCTTCATGTTCCTGTTGTCCCCAGCACAGAGCAACATTGATCGTGGCTGGAAGACATAATTGCTGTCTTTCCACAGGAAGCCACTGCAGAAAATCTCTGCACTAGATTCCTGGGGTTGTGCTGGAATTGCAGAAAGATCCAGCACCAATATTAACCATATGATAACATATGAAAATAAGGTTTTAAAAACACTTCTGTTGATCTTACATAATGGAAAGCATTTTCCATGTTCTAGTTACAGACATGTAATCAGACACACCCCTTATTAAAAACTCTCCACTCTATTTCTTGGTCTAGTGAAACTCCCAAATGTGATTTTTATTCTGCTGTCTTAAATGACTCTCTACTTTTAATCATCAGTGAGATTTTTTGAACAAAGACACTTGCAGTATTTTCATATTCAGTCACATAATACAGCATTTTCATATTCAGTCACATAATAAAAGACAAACTTGGGCTAAAACATCAAAATTGCTGCAAAACCAAAGGAGAGACAAAGACATTGTGGGGGGGGGAACCCACATTTCTCTGAAATGCAGCAATGCACTAAACTCTGAATCCCCACCTGCACTTTTCATGTCCCATCCCCACCTTAAACAGAAGAGTAATTTATCATGGCATCACCTCATTACATTATTAGCTGTAAGTATGGCAAAGGCCCACGCCCATAAAAAGCATGTTTAAGGGGGTAATTAAAGCAGAATAATTGACCAGCTTGAGGCTGCAGGAGGGAACAGAGTGCCAGCCTGGTATTTTTATTAATGAGAGAGCTCACCCAGTGCACTGTGACAACGAAGGCAACAGTGGGGCTTGAAGGGGGTTGTGTGAAAAGGGAGGGCTTGGTCCAAAATTCCTGCAGAGTGTGAGCTGAATTCAGATGCTCAATGGAAGTGCAAGGCCCTGGAGAGATGAGGTGGCTTTAGTATAGTCAGGGTCATCTCTTTGTTCTCAAGTGCAAGGGCTCCTTTCCCTGGCACACTTGAGCAAGGTGCCGGAGGGCATGGCGGCTCGCTCAGGTTGCTCGTTAGCATCCTGTGCATCACAGAGGTTAAATGTGCCATTTTGTTTAGAAGGCTCCTGTTTGCATTTTTCTTCCATGTCATAGGCCCCATCAGAAGAAACAGGTGCTACCGGGTATATCCAATTTAGATATATTTGCAGCAAATGCTGGACGTAGCTTTTGGTTTAAAATTCTGCGTATTTAATGAGCAGCTCATTCGATGCATTACAAAAGACAGAGAGGCTAATTTGAAATGAGTGCTGTGAATGTTTGCAGAAAAATGAAGTGTAAAAGAAGAAAATGAGAAAAAGCAAGAAAAAGGAAGCAGGAAAAAAGCCTGTTGGATGCCAGGGTTGGGGGTGAATGCAGCAGAGACATGCTGGGTCAGTGGCTGAGAAAACCCACACTGATTTCTGTGATGCATGATCTGGCTGCAAGCTCATAGAATCATAGAATCCTTTAGGTTGGGAGAGACCTTTAAGAGCATCAAGTCCAACCATTAAGCCAACACTACTAAGTCCTCTCTTCCTCCTTTTTTTTTTTTTTTTTGTAAACAATTACAGAGTTCCTTTTTGCTGATATCTATTTCCAGGCCTAATACATTACAAACCTCATCCTGTGCCATTGAGGGATTTAAGTTTTGCTTTTAATTGCCTATTCCGAGCATTAACGTATGCCCATGTTCTTATGGAGGCTGTTAAAAGGTAAACTCTTAAAGTTCCCAGGCTCTCATAATAACACAGAAAATACCGTTTTTCATCCTGGCGAGACTGGTGCCACAATTATGCATTGACTGACTTGGCTTTAACATTATATCGCTTCCTGGTATTTGAAATATTCAGTAAAAAAAAAAAAGTAAATAAATGAAAAATCTGGTTCCACCAGGAAACGGAGAGAAAAAGTCTCAGAGCCTCTGAGTGCTCCTTACAAAGAACTCTCTTAAAATCCTTCCATGAAAAAAAAAAAAAAAAAGAAAATAAAGGAAACTGGGCTAATAACACTTTTCCACATAAATAATGTAGATTGTAACTGGCCTTTGGAGAAGCCTGAGCACAACAGAGATCTCTTTGTAAGGCTGAGCACTGATTACATGCTGCTGAGCGCTTTCATGATAATAGCTTTTCATACTACAGCATCTCAAGCACACTTAAAATTAATAAGCCAGGCTGCCTCTCCCTGGGTTGTACCATCCTGGCAGATGTGCCCTGAGATGGATGTCACCCTGGCAGATGTCAAGTAAAAGGACCGTGCACCTTTCCCTGTGACATTTCCAGGGCTGCATGAGCTTAGGTCCCTGCTGACGTTCTCCTTGGCCCTTACACAATAATAAAGGGACTAGACAGCAGACCTACCTGCAGTGGTTGAAGATGGGATTCAGTGACCCCTGAGTTTGTCCTGGCCCTATTCCTTATAGAAGCAGTGAGATAAGCCCTAATGCATACATATCTTTGGGAGAGGAGATTGCTATTAAAGCCCTGTGAGGGCTTTACTCCCAGAAGTGGCTTTACTGGGGCTGTGGGCAGCCCTGCTGTACAGAATGATGCCAAGTCAGCCTAGACAAGCAGAGATCTTTGACAATATCCCCCTTCCAAAAATATCAGTATTTCCCTGTTCTCCTTCCCTCTGATATTGCATATGCTAAAATAACCATTTTTTTCCAGTTCCAAATGGGAAGATGTGGATGCAAAGTGTCACCTCCATCAGAGCTGGGAGCAAAGCTGACCTGTGCAAATATCTCCTGCTGCACCATCTAGTTTCATCACCCACTTTTTTGGGGTGCTGGAGACTCACTAAGCTCTGTTGTGAGTTAAACACAGCAAGCATAGCTTAACAGTACAAGGTCTGCACCTGCCTCCCCTCCTAACAGGAGCAATTTTCCTGGTCTTTAAACTTGTGATGCTTAGCTTTAGGTATCGCACTCTCTGAGGGATATTGGTCCTCTTGACTGACTGCACAGCAAGGTGTCAAAGAGCGTGCCTCCTTTTAAGCACATAAATCCCAAGAAGACCAAGTTTTGTATGCTAAATGGGAAGCAAAATGCCTAAATCAGAACGGGGGGCAGAAAGGCACCCAAGGGTCCAGGCTCGAGTGCTTGGCTTACAGCTGCATTTAGAAGTGGAAAAATTCAAAGCCTCATGTTCTTTCTTAGCAAGAAATCCTTGGCAGAAATCATTGTCTTTTGCAAACAGAGACAGTTCAGACCCTTAGATGTGTGTTGAATTGATAGGTTATTGCTATGAAGAAACTCTAAGCCTAAAAGCTGAAAATAGCTCACTTTAAAATGCAAGCACGAACCTTGAAATTAGGCACAATGTTGCTTTGCTGAGAAAACTGCCACAAAAGAGCTCTGTTTTCTGACAGCCAACATCCTAAATTAAACAGCTTCCACGTGTGTCAATAAAAGGCATGGGCTTCATTATTTGCAGTCCCCCGGTGACAATTTCTTGTCCCCTTTAGTAAATGTCATTACAGTTCCAGACAGACACTGGCACCTTGGGCAAATTGACTGAACAAGTGCTCCTTGCCAGGAAAGTGAACTGGGAAGGGGACAGGAGAGTCCTGATGCTGCAGGAAGTCTGGGCAGCCTGTCCTAGAGCCACATCATCTGTGAAGGTGGGGAGAGACTGTTGGATCTGTACAGGGTGCTGGGTGAAACTGGACTCTCTCTGATGTGTAAACAGAACTTGGTCCAATGTCCACTGGACAACTGGGGACAGGCTCTGGTTTTCCCAGTTCCAGTTCTCCCTCCTGTTCATGCCAGGTTTTCTACTGCTCTTCCCCAGGTGATTTTCAGATCTTCCTCGCTCTGTCTACAGCCTGCTTAGCTCTAGACATAACCCTTCCTTTTCTGTTCTCCATCAAAGTGAAGGTTATCAATGGATAACTATGGGAACTACAGATGAGTTGTTCCCTGCACGGTGCAGCTGTGAATCCACATGGGGAACTCTGTGCTGATCCCAAATGGATCCTCTTGAGGAAACCAAAGGTCTCATCTACAGCCTGTGGCTTTTCTGGTGGGGCCCAGGACAGCACTTGCAGCTCTGGTGAATACCAGCAACAAAAAAAACAGACAATGTGCAGAGGGACATGCTAGATTCACTCAGCTCAGAAATGACATGTCCCTTTCTCCTGCCCATCCCCTGGCACATGACCTTGCTCTTGCACAGCATTGTGCAGTATCTTCTAAATAAAAGGTGATGAACAGCAGAGAAAGAGCGTATAGTTTTGGTCCAGGACAGCTGGCAAACTCTTCATCTTGTATTATGAACTCATGCTGTGTTAAACCCTTACATGGGGCTCCCTCCCCTTCAAACTGTCCTGCACTCAGTAAATCTACCTGAACAGTGAGCAAGAGAGAGAATTTAGCTCATTTCTCAAAAGAAAAAACATCTTGATTTAAAAAAGACGAATTGCTAAGCAGTTGATTGGAGTTTCTAATTGATCAGCAGAGCTATCAATAACCTGGGTATTTGGCAATGACAAGAGACCACTCCTGCCTGACATGCACTGTCACTGCAGCATGAGAAGAGGTACCAGAAGAGCCACAGGGCTGACTCTGCCCCTGCTTTCTCCACTGGCCCAGGACTGCTTCCAAATTCCACCTGCATAACTAACAGCAAAAGCAGGTCCAACTCTTCTGTAGCAAAACTGTGTTGAAAAATGACTCGCTAAGCTCAGCTTTCCAGTAAGTGTCAGTCTGCTTTTCATTCACCCCACCACTACAGCTCTTCTTAGTTTATTATTTGTCACCTTTCAGAGTCTCCCACCTGCACCATCTCTATCAATGGGCATGAAATAAAAATCAATAGCAGTCGTCCTGCTGGTCAGGCAGCACAGCAGCAGCTCTGGAGTTAGGGACCAGCCAGGAACATGTGGATGATTCCTGATGAGAAAACAGGACGATTTGTTGTGTGCTTGGTTGTTAACTCCAGCTCACCCTTCTGCAACCTTCAGCAGGTTTTTGGGCTGGGTGTGTGGGGAGTGGGGGGCAACTTATATTTAAGGACATGGGGACCTGGTCACACACATGGGAGGCTGCAAGGTATATCATAGCTAGCTTGTCCTGGCTGTCTCTTTGCCCCAGCGGCCCCCTGATTCATCCCTTCCCAGCAGAGATCTGTTCCTCAAAATTGCCAGCAACAGGGATTTCAACAGGCAAAGGTGTTTCACTGTCCCATTTACAAGTTCTTCCTCAGCTCCAGAGATTGGATCCCATTAGTCAACCCCCTATGGCACAGGGAAGATAGATCTTGAGGTACGTGGGTAAGCCTGCATGAAATTCTGATTCAACTTTGCAGAAGTATTTGTGCTGCCACTCGGTTCAAAAAAATTTATACACCACCTGGAAACAGTGATCCTAAGTCTTTAAAAGTAAAGATAATTGTGGTGCATATCTTACAAGGAATGAGAAAGATCAGAAGGCAAATTTGACTCCTGTTCCTAACAGAGACACCTGGAGTAGGTATTAGGTATCTCTGGTTTCTCCAAAACAGTACCCAAGTCATCACCTTCAGGAAAAAGGCAAGGTTTTGTCTCTCTGTGAATTTAAATTTTAGGTCAATCTCCTCACCACCAGCTTCACTTCTTCTCCCTTGGTGGTATATTTACTAAGAAATTTGAGAGCACACCAGATGACCTGCAGCTCAGTTAAGTGTCTGTGGAGAATGACTGCCCAAAGTGTCTAAGGTACTGGTGAGGTACTTGCATGGGGTTGTGCAGCAGTGTTGACCACTGCATGCCTCTGCATGGCCACTTTGAGACATCCACACTGTTCTCCAGTGCACGGTGAAGCACACATAGACCCTTTACAGCAGACCAGCAGCACTGGGAACCCCCTGGCACCATGCACAGGCTCTGCCTCAAGCCTAGCATGGAGAAATTATGGGGAAAATGGAGAACATAAAGCACAGAAGACCTGAGATTGCATTAATTTGTGCCTGAATCCAAATAACTCTGTAACAGCAAGGATTATTGATAGCCAAGGTAGCCCATGGGTCCTAAACCACACCCTTCCCTCTGAAGGAAGTTACACATCCCCACTCTGCCACGTATGGAAATCTTTACTTGTCCCACTCTGAGTTATTGGGCTGGAAGGAAACGGGGCAGTTCTAAGACTCTCTGCCAGGTCTTACCCTCAGGACAGGAACCAAAGCTGCAAGTGTTGAGCCTGGGAAGGTCCACATGCACAAATTCAAGAGCTCTGCAGACTACCAAACGGAAAACCTTCCCTCATTACCAAGGAGAAGCTCTGGTGTACAGCTGGGCTCGAGCAGGAGAGACAGCCCACAGACACCTGATGCTGAAGGAACATCCTTCCCCTAGCACTTATTTATAGCACTAGTAATTGCTATACCAGACGTTATCCTCCTCCTCACACTCACTAGCAGTGAAAAATAGGAGAGCCTGGGTAAAACTTCAAATTCAAGCAGGATATATTGGCCTGAAAACCACCCACCAGGGTTTACAGGCGATGGCCTGACAGGTTGTATCGATGGCTGGGGAGAGAATGAGACATTGATGAGAAATCAAACCAACACCTCTGAAAAGGGCAAGGAAAGTATCCAAAAGAGTCACGCATGAAACGTGAGACAGCAGCAGAGGTTTTCAGGACACACATCCATCTGTGGGGGTTTTCACCCTCATGTGCTCCTGGTTTTGAAGGTGGATGTGCAAGACTCCTGGGATGCCCGTAGAAGCAGCATCCCCTCCATCACTCCCTGTCTCTCACTCAGAGAGCTAATCTAGCAATGGCAGGCTCAGGATTTTGTAACTTGAAAGGTGTAAGCATCCCCCTAAGAATTTTTAAAACTAATGGTAAAAGCCTCAGGTCTTACAAGGCAAATGAATAGTGCATCTGGGGTCTGTTCCTCAGTCTTTGTGCAACGTACTCCTGCACTTTGCTGTTCCAACCTTTAAAATAAACTGGTGCTATATTTGCAAGAATCCTGCTGCCACTGAAAGGGAGGGAGAGAGGGAAGACTCGCAACAAAAACTCACAAATCCCACAGAAATCACCTTCCTAAACACCAGAGCTCAGTGTAAAGCCCACAAATTACTCCGGGGCTTCAGTTATCTATAGGGGAGCCCTGTAGGTCCCTATAGAGGTCCTACCTTTAAGGGAAAAGTGACATTCCAATGACTGACTGGGACAAGCTCCCCAAACCACACGTGGGAAGTGGGTGTCCCACCTCCTCAGTGATCTCCAGCAGTGGAGGGCACCAGCCTAGCTCTGGGTACCAGCTGTTGTGCCTGTCCCTGGGAGGGGGGAGCAGAGTCTGGCCAGGAGGGACAGCGGTGCTGCTGGATGGTGTGATCAATGGGCAGAGCTGCTGCAGAGGCTCACTGGTAATGGTAGAAGGAACTTGGGTTCCAGGGTGAGCAGGACCAAGATTTCACTCCCTTGAGGAAATTATCCTGGTTAACATCTGAACCACGAGTTAAAGCAGCCCAAGCAGAGATCTGAGGCCTGTGCTAGGATGGAGGGAGGGTTGTATGCAGACTGCAGCCAGTCTGCAGAGCAACTTTCTGGTAAAGCAGTTCATTACAGGAAGGCACTTTGTCTCCAACTTGCAGTTCACTGAGATCCATTGGCCTCCTCACTGCTTTGAGGCTAGGAGCTTTAACATCTCCTTTGCCCAGCATAAACTGTTTGATGCAACAAGCCAGAAAATAAATCCTTCTTTCCCTTTTTTATCCTACAAACTGAGAATCTGCAAACCAACAAGAGCAACTTCCAGCACTGCTGGGACTCTTGATCTGCTTCTGTCCTGTGCTGGTATTTCTGATCAATGAACCCACTAAAGACCCAAAATCTAGGATCAAACCTGGCCAGTCTGGCCTGGCAGGATCTGAACATTAGCTCAGTCATTAAAGTTGTTTATACAAACACAAGAAAAAAACACTTGAAGACTAGGAAGCATCAAGGATCTGCTTCTTTAGCTCTTTCTGCTCCTGAAGCACTGTCAACCTAACCTCAGCACGGGGACACCACTTCATACAGGGACATATTCATGAGTGTTTCCTTGTCACTGTGCAGCCCAATCAGCTCCTGTCATTTCTGTAAAGAGAACTTGAGCTGCAGAGAAGTGTCTGTGTCCTCAGCAGCTTTAACTATTTCCATGCCAGCTGCCCTGAGGATGAGTTGAACCCTCTGCCTTTCCCCTACACATGCAGTGCATGGTAAGCAGCTAAAACCCAAACCCTGCACCCTGCATTCCACCCTAATATTTATTGCTGATAAACCAGCACGTGAGGGACATTAGCTCTGTCAGTAAGCTCTCAGCTCCCACGATGATGAATGGAGGAGAAAAAATATAGACTGGGAATAACTTCTATTGTGTCAGGACAACTGTGTCAAGCCTTGAGATGGGGATTTACTGGCTGGATTGTCCAAGTTGGACTGCAGTTTGAAACGGTTTGCTTGTTTTGGTTTTCTGGCTTCAGCCCCTGTTCCTGAGCCCCCAGTCTGTTTCCAGCTTCCCCATACCTGGGGTAAGGTGTACAGGGGAAGTTCTTACTCTACTACATCACCCCAAATGTTTATGCCTGGAGCATACTCAAGAGCACCTCCCTGACTCTTGGGCAGTGGAGGCCAAAGTCAAAAGCAGGTCATCAGCCACGGTCTCAGGAGAGCCCTGGGAAGGCAGCAGGGTGGAACAGTTAGGTGGGAACATAACAGTGACATAGCAAGCTACATTGCACAGCTGGTAAAGACATTCTAATTCAGGAATAAAATATGAAGCACACATGAACGCAGACCCTGCTGCCAATAATTTCCACTCGGCTCAATTACCATTGCTTTTTCTGCAGCTGCACTCATGCAGTCATTACAGAGCATTTTGGCTAAACACATTTTGTCTTCTTTTTATGTCTGCCAGCTGAATCAAAGGTCTCCATGCAAGTAGTGTGCACCATGACACAATCCACAACACTCTCCTGGGGAGCTCTGGATCCCATAAAGCAATAAATTGGTTACAGCATGGAAAGACATGCAAGATCTTAATTTTTTTCAATGGAACAGAGGCACAAATGTTGTCCTCATGAAAGGCTACATCTCTTTCTTTCAAAGGAAAAGCACTGACTCTGAGCAAGAATAAACTGAGTTACAGCTAATATGATGAACTTGACTCATCAATAAAAGTACTTTCCCTCTGGGATAAATTTCTGACAGTGTAATCTGAGCACACACCTTGCACCTACTCTCCTGAAGAGAGATGTGCCATGCACAAGGTGATGCAACAGAGTTGCATGCTCTCAATCTCACACACCAGATGCAGGATGTCAGGCTGAGGTGGGGGGAAGAAGGGAGGGCACAACAAGGGGCTGTTTTCTGCTTCCAAAGCCCAAACATGGGCGTGAGGTTGTAGCACAACAAAACATCAAAGTGGCCAGAGATCAGAATGCAGATCAGCCTCATGCAAGACAATGTCTAGGAAAGAGTCTAAGTTCACGGAAGCACTTACTGATATTTCTCCACCTTCCTGCTGTTTTCTGCACAAGCATTTGCCAAGACAGATGTGGTTCCTGTGCAGTTAGCAACCCTGGGTAGATGTCTCTTGAATGAACTTGTTTAGTTTTCCCTGGAACCCCCATCAATTTTTTAGCATCTACATACACACTTGGTCAAGGGACTGTGGTTGTTCCACAAGCAACAGTTTGTTAAGGGAAGGTGCACCTCCTTTGTTTGCTCTGAGTTTCTCCTAGTTTCCTCACATGCCTCCTAGTCTTTGTAGAAGAAGAGAGAGTGAAAAGCCAGTTCCAGTCCATCCTGACAATGCCATTGTATTATCAGCACTTAAGGGGCAGTCTGCATGGCACACACAGCACTCATGAGGTTTATGGTTCACACCCTTCCTTCAAAGTCTCTCAAAATAGATGTCTTAAGATGCCCACCTAACAGAGCTGGAAGACGTAATTTTCCTGACACTGATAAACACATTTGTAACCCTGATCTTAATTGCTCCATGACCTCTGTGATTTTTCATCATGGGAAGCCTTGCTGGTTTAGAGTTCCCTCAGGTAAAGCCATGCCAAAGTTCTGATGAATTACTGTCAGCTCATGTTAAGACCTTCCCAGAGGAACTTGTCCATTGACAGCAATAAATCTCAAATAATGGAAGAATTCAGTCAAAGTCTTGGTGCAACTACCCCTGAGAAATGGGGCTGTTTAGAACCATTTCAGACAGAAGCCTCCAGAATTTCCTAGGCGGTTTTGAAGCAAACCTTGTCTTTTACACTCAAATATCAGGAATAGCTGGCTAGAGGACCCATGGATTTAGACAGATGAAACCCTTCCAGGTTTCAAACCATTAAATGCAGAGCAAAGCAAATCCCCACAGAGATTTGCAGCATTCAGTGCAAAATGAGTGACTCTCCATCACTTTTTCCACACAATCTGGCGTGAGCTGCAGGACACTCCACAAACAAGACTGAGCTCACATGCATCTGGCTCTGTAAGACTGCATCTGCAGGTGCAGAAAACAAAAAGTGATGCAGGAAAAAGTCAGTCCAGGAATATTCCTATACACATCAGAAATCATACATAAATATATAGTTCTTTTTTCCAGGCAAGGCAAGAAATATTCCATGAGTCAGCTGATGGAAACGGCAAGAGCATGTCAGAGAAAGGTTCTCTTTCTAATTCAGATCTGGTCTAAAGCAAAAATTTTTGTCTCTCTGAGTGGCCACAGGGTCCACTGTTCCCATGCTGCTATAGCAACTCCTGCTTGGCAGAATTATCTTGATTTCAGAGATGAATGCACAGTTGGCCTCTTCTTTTCTGACAAAAGTCAGCTATAAGAGCAAGGTGTCCAGATGCAGACTTGGCAATGTCCTTGAAACCTTGGCTGTAAAAGTATTCTGGAAGGTGGCTTACTAGGGGGAAAGGATGACCCTACAAAACCACTGAGATTGAAATACTAAAGGATCATTACAAAATGCTATAAGCTCCCAATGAATTCAGCAATGTTACCTCTTAGGAGTGATCCAAGCCTACAGTTTTACATTGTGTATTCCCAGCCACAAGAATTTATGCAGCCACAATGGCAAAGATTTAAAATGTAAATTAATGTGTCTGTCAAGCTTATCCAGCATTATCCTGATTAGTGATAAACATTTTCAAGGAGACTTTTACTCTCAAAAGTTTAAACCAACCCCTGTTAGAGGAGAGCAGGAGGAATCAAACACCAGGAGAGCACAACTGTAGATGAATGCTGAGATGGTCCTGCAAGGATGCCCATGCTAAGTGCGTGTAGACATGCATGCAAATCAGGGTGCACTGGCAACAACACCTCTTCAATGTCTCTGCTGCATTCATCCTGTCTTGCTTTGGTTTGGTGAGAGGGAATTTGTTTCTTCTTAGCTTTCTGCCTCCTTCTAAAGCGACACCTTTCATCTCTGGGTCTTTCTTAGGAAATACTGTGCTGCTCCCAGGGACTTTGACTGACCAGTATCCAAGTTACCTGTTGTCCTCCCTTTATCCCCTGCCTTCTAATCTGTTTTCCAAGACTACAGACAGCCTGTTGCAAGGAAATCCTATTCTTCCTGATTATTTGCAGAGCAGCTAGTCTCAAGGTCACTTTTGTATATAAATCGCAGGTGTCACCATATTAGTGCCACTATTCAGGCATTCAAAAACAAATCTAAACAGGAGAGCTCATCAAATTAGCTGTCTCACGGCTGAACCTCACCATTATGCATAGCTTCCTTTCCTTACTGATTACAGTGCAGTACATTCATTATTATTATTTTTAATTTGGTTATATACAACTGCATGGTGTCTTTTAATTGCCCCTTTTTTTTCCAATTGAGCCGCCAAGGGATGTAAGCAAATTATATGGCTTAACAATTCTGCCTACTGCAGACAGACTTGTGTGGCCAGGGTACCAAAGACACTGTGAAAACATTACCTTTTACTGGAAGTGTAAACTCAATAAACCCCCAGGAGAGCAATAAAAATGCAGTAGCCAGCAAATTTAACAAGGACATGCTCAGTTCACAGTGTAATCTTATTATGTGCTTAATGCCCAGTGGAATTACAGGAATTTGATTTAGCGACATCAGATTTCAGTTTCTCAAATTATACTGACTGCTTATAAATTAAGACTGCGATTTGGGATAACTGGTTTTCATTTGCATTGGCAAAGCCCATATATTATATTTATTCTCACTGCTCTGTTTATACTTTTGAAGTGTCACAGAGCATTGCCTTTGGGACTTAAACTAGGGTGATGGAGGGCTTTCCCTTGCATCAATGACACTCGTGTTACTTCCCCATTAAATCTGGGTAAACGTTCTACCCCGGTGATCTTTATATGCTTGAAAGGTCTATTTTATGGTTTCCCAAACCCGACTGAACACAGTGAAAGATGAGTCAGTTTCTGGTGAAAGGCTCTGTCTCTCTCCATTGGCCTGAGCTGGGACAGCATCATAGGAAAGCCTACCTGCAGTGAAGAATAAATGCAACAATGTCATCACAACCATAGAAACATTATATTTGGAAGTGTTTTCTACTCACATGACCTTTTTTTTTGGGCTCTGCCACTGCAGCGTGTAAATGAACTGGGGTGAATGAGGCAGTGGTTGATTAATTACTTCTGGGGAGGAGAGTAATGATGTCATCAGGGCCATCACTGAACTGGCAGGTAAGGGTGAAGCTTGCAAGACCTATGAAGCAGATCAATAAACAGCTATTGACCTGCATAAGGACATTATGAGCACTTGAGCTCTGGGACAAATAATTTCACCTCAAGAGAAATGAATGGAATAATCAAATCTAATGGAATGAGCAAAGGGCACAGGAACACGTCTGGAAGAAGACAGGAAATACCTTTGCTGCTGACTTTGGCTTCCACGTCTAAGACATCTGTATAATCTTAAATAACCCTCTCTGTGTAAACTACAGTGTGCAGTAGCATGGCTTGATTTACTGAGGACCATTCAGACTGCCTCACACAGCAGTAATTCCCCAAGATATTGGCATATCCTGGGCTGGAAAACCTTCACTGCTCCAAAGGCATTAATACGTCATTATGAGTTGATTAAAAAATTAACAAGGTAACAATTCAATTAAGTATTATACCGTTGGGCAATAAATGTAGCTGCAATTGGCAAGCACATCAATAGACTGCTGAGCAAGAAGCACTTCTGTTTACCTCCTGCACAACATGTGAATCCAATGGCTCTCACCCAAGGCTGGGCTGGAAAAAAGTGTCTTTTAAGCCATTTTGTGATGGCCATGGCTATTTGCTGCGAAACACAAATATGATGAAGTAAAACTGAACCAGCAAGCCCTGTAGCCTGTGATCAAGTCATTAGGTGACAGATGAGGTGTAGGCAACTACAGACAGCTACAGAAATTCCATGACTCCAGACTCATTTGGAAATTTAATTCATTCCTCAACAATATTGTGTAAAATGGCAATTAAATGCTCCAGCATCTTCCCAGGCTTCAACTCATATTTGCAAGAGAACAAAAAAAAAAAAAATTGAATGCTATCCCAGTAGTTGCTGAGGCAAGGCTGATGACCAGGGCTCCCCTGTGGTGCTGGGAGCCTTTTCCTGGAGTGAATAAAGGTTTGGACACAATTTCTGCAGCCCTGAGCTCCTCCACAAGTGCTAAAGGATATCTCTACTGGTGGTTAATAATAGCCCATCATAGTCCATGCTGGGATCAGCCCATGCCACCCTCACCACGGGGGAGGCTCTGCATAGGCAGGAGTCCTCCTCTGCCTGAATGGCCACATAAAGGGTTCCCCGTGGCCATGCAGAGCCCCAGTATCCCCATAAAGGCTTGGAGGACCTAACCAGCCGTGTTCAGAGACAGGTCTGCTCTGGAGCTTGTCTTTCAATGCACAGAAGGCTCAGCTCTTCCTGGCAGCAGAAGCCAGGGAGACCCGCTATAGCTCTTTTCCCGTTCCTCCAGCTCTGGTTCCCAGAAGGATTGTGTCCAGAGCTGTGTTCCTGTCCCTCTTTTGCATGCACTTCTAATCTGCCCCATCTGCACTTCAGGAGAGGTGGTTCAGTTGCCTTTCCCAACACAACGCCTGGCAGGTTTATGTGTGTCAGTCCTGCACAACCCTGCTGCACCGGGCTGTTAACCTTCATTAAGATGTCTTAATAATTGAATAAACGATGTGCCAGACATGCAGTTTTATCTCAGAGTGTAATGAAACAGGGGACAACAGCATTAACTGCAGCCTTAGAATAAATATCACCGTAAATACCACTAAGCAAGTATCACACAAAAACATGTGCCCTTGACATTAAAAATCATGCTCAGCCACACTGAGAGGGGAATACAATGCATAATACACTGCATCTTATCTGCATCTCAATGCCATTAAATGAGCATGGTTAATGCTTTAATAATCTGCCAGGGAACACTGTGGGCTGCATCTGAGCTAACCTATGAAAGAGGAAACTCTCTCATCTGTTGCCCCAAGCAAGATGAAGTATCGTGGGCTGCCCTTGGCAAAGAGGAGGTTTTTTTTTTTTTTGTGCAATGACATAGAGAGGGTTCAGGAAGAGCCAATTCTGTCATTGGCAATAAAAAAGAGTGACATCGAATTAGGGAAGCAGAATGAACTCACAGAGATACTATTTGTCCCTGTGGAGGGAGGATAGGGGATCCCAGGGGAAGTGAGGACATGTTGGGGAAGCATATAAGAAATGAGGGATGGACAAAGGGCCCTTTCCCAGGATATCTCAGTGTATCTCATGGACCTGTCTGCTGCTCATGCAGCAGTAGCCATCTCTCAAAGCCCTGTTTGTACCTGGACCCCATGATAGCCACAGGTAGTCCCATCTCCCATAAATGTGTCCATCCACTTTAAATCCATTTATTAATCTTGACCTCTAGAGTTCTAGGATGCAGCAAGTGCCTCTCCTGGTGCACCTTGTAAAGAAATACTTCCTTGTGATTTTGCACTCCCTGTCCTCCTCCTGGACACCTGCTGGGCTGTCCTTTAGGAAGGGCAGTGAGAGAGCTGTGCTCTACACCCTGCATGGCTTCACAGATATCTATCACACCCCTTTCCCAAGCTTTCACTGTGTGGCCGTTTGTAACAGATCTTTACTTCTAATCAGTGAGACTTAATCCACCAAAAAACATTCAGAACCTCCTTGCTTAACCAAGTCCAGACCTAGGGAAAGTTGGATAAAAAAGGCATTTTGGGCCAGAGTGGGTTTGCTTGGATGCACACAATGACCAGCAGAATAAGAACATTCAGCCTGCCAGAACTCACAGGGCAGGTTGGAGATTAATTTTCCAGCTTTTAATTTATCCATCTCACCCAGGAGTTCAATGTTTTCCCTTACTTTAAATAAATATTTTTTCTTGTGCTTATAATTTTTGTGTTGCAGTAAAACAGCTTCAAAGATCAAAAGCTCTTGGGGGGTCTTTCGGCACCTTCAAGGAATTAAAAAAAAGAGCTGGGTTAGAGGGGGGCAGCCCTGCTTCCAAGCAGACCTGCATGCACACATGTTTCCAACCAATGCTTTGATTTTGAAAGCAAGTAAGGAAAACAACTTGAAAGTCAGTCATTTTCTAATTTTCTTCTATGGGACAAAAAAAAAAAAAAACCTCTAATGAGGAATTTTTGTTGGAAGATTTGGGAAGGCAAAATCCGGAGCCAAAGTCCAGATACGATGCTGTCTTCATTTTCATTTACACCTGCTAGCAATCAAACTGGAATTTGCTGGTATCTAAGGATTCCTAATCCCAGACAATTTACTGTAAAAGAAATTCCACATATAGGCACCAAACTGATCCTGTAACTGTCTCTGTCAGCAGTAAGATTTGGTGACCATTTCTATTTATTTGTCCATTGCTATGGCTACTGGTCCTGTGAAGGAAATCAGCAAAAGCCAGCAGAAATGAGTTGTGAGATTGAACTGTAGAGGAAAAAATGGGGGGAAAAAATATCAAATTGTATTTGAGAAAAAAATGCTGGTGCCACTGAAATCCACATAAAAACTTACAGTGAGTTTAACAAGGGCACGTTTAGGCCCTGTGCCTAGTTCTGCTGGCAAAGGAGCATTATCAGTAAAATGCTAAGAACCCTCGGTGGGGTCTGATTTCAGCAAGAAATGAATACACAAGGCTCCCCATTCTAGCTCTAATTTTGGGCACTGCAACATGTGCTCCATAACAGTAAAGAGAAATCTAAAAACACAAAAGCAATTTTGCTCCATGTTTAGAAAGAAGCTGGCATAGCTGAAGAAGAGATTTAGATTGAGCTGTGCTTACCCAAAGAAATTTTCCTCATTTCACAAGCCCCAGCAGATTTTCTGCTGGTATAGAATCACTTTCTGCATATTTTTGGGGCAATGTGGAAGCGACAGCCCTGCAGTTTTTTTCTCTCACCAGTGCAGAAAAGGGTCTGTCCCTGTTCAGCTTTGACTCCTGTAAAATGGATTTTAGTGTGCTTAAGCTGGGTTTTATACCCTTCCATATCATTCCTTCACCTCCTTATTTATCATTTCGGAACCTGGGCCCCTGCCCTTCTGGCTTTCCCCTGCGTGCAGAGAAGGCACCAGAGAAGGGACACCCAACCTGGGTGCATGTGGTCCCATCAGTAGCAGCCGAAGGCTGATGCAGGAGGTGAGGCATGTGCTGCAGGATGTTAGAGGGTGGAAGAGGGCTGCTGTCCCCAGCCATTCCTCCTGCCCCTCCTCCACTGGGAAGAGCCACCAAGCTGCTCCAGCAGACAAGGAGCCCCTCCATTATCTCTGAGAGGGGCTCCAGTGTCACGGTGGGAGGAAGCAGGGAAAACAAACCGCTCCCTGGCCCTGTCTCCAGGGAGGTTAAATGTGAGGTTTAGATTAAACAAACCATGTAATGAAATGTCTTACATGCCTATTAACAGGAATCACAGATGCAATCAGGAAAGATGAAGCATGGGTCGCATTCCCCCTGCAGCACGATCCCTGTCTCTCACACCCACCCTCGTACACCACACACCCTCACATGTGCACAAACACACCCTCCGTGTGCATTTACCTCCCCCGTGCATTTATAGGTGGGATGTGCTCCCTGAGTGGTGACCCACCACACCACAACAGTGCCAGGACCAGTGAAGCCAAATGGTCCTGTTGGCTTGGGCTTGCCAGGGCTTCTAAAAATAATCCAGGGCTGAGCATTTTCTAACAGATTTAATGGCTAAAGTGCAGGTGAGAACAGGTCCTTCATATTGGCAGCCAGTTCTACAAGCTACTGCCTTGTATCCCCATCCTCTGCTGGACCAGACTTAGCCTTCCAAAAAGCCTTTCCCCAAAAGCTTTGTATTTCTAAGCCTGATTGCTTTATTGGAGCAACACTTGAAACAAACTTCTAAAGCAGAGAAAACTAGGCAGAAGCAAGGTTAAAACATGTTGGTCTGCAGACCTCCCATCCCACCCTGCCCAATGGCTGCAGCCTCACAGGGGGTCCTGGCTCCCACCTGAGCAGCAACGAGCTGCCCACGCACTCACTGGGAACAGGAAGAATTAAACAAACACCATCTGCCACCACCACCATCAGACCAGAGCACTGAGAGAATGCTCCTCACACTGCAAACACTGACAGGGCTGATGACATGTCAGGAGGGTTAGCAAGATGACGCTGTGTTCTCAAGCTCTAATCTTGTTATGGGGAAAGGGGAGGCAGGAAAGCTGCAGTTCCCCATGAATAAGTGTTTCCAGACATGCTGATCGTCTGTATTTTAACTTTTGAAGCTGCAGTTCCTGGTGAAGGTCATTGGCTTAAGGCAATGGTATTTAGGGGAGAAAATCTGAATGAAGTTGATTTAGTCAAGTCTGTGAATGATCTGAGGGCCAAAACATCTGATTTAGCCCATAATAGAACTTAGTAAAATGGTACACTCCCACAGAGGAGTGGGAAGATTAAAATGGCAACCTGATCTGTCATTTCCTGACCCCTATGCACTTGGAGGAGCTGCCTCCTCTGACCTGCTCAACACCACAAACAAAACAGGTGCAGGACTTGAATGGATGAGGTATGACTCAGATAGCTAACAAGCCACCAGCCCTATCCTCTGCAGCTAGGAATGGTGAGATCCTCCAAAGGCAAAGGATCCCAGTCAATTCATAGAAAAGCAGCAGCTTTTATTGATGGTGGTTTATCTGGAGTCCAAATTCCCAACCAGATTCCCAAGCCAAACCCAGATAACTCATATCTGCTGAAAAACAAAAAGTCCTTTAAAATCCAGAAGAATCTCTTGTGGTTTACAGGAAGTTGAATCCACAAATACATATTAGCAATGTCAAAGTCAAACATCACTGCAATTAGCAGGAACGTGGGAACAACATCCTGGTCCCATGGACCCATGGTAGTGGGAACTTCACAGTTTTTCCTAAACATACTTCTGTGCATAGACCCCTGCATGGTCGCAGGTCTCCTTGCAAGAGCTGGAAAGCACAAAATCACAAGAATTGGGGTAGGAGTTGGAAGGGACCTTTGGAGACCGTCAAGTCCAACACCCCTGCTAAAGCAAGGTCACTTAGAACAGGTTGCACTGGTCACGTCCAGGTGGATGTGGCCTCTCCAGAGAAGAAGACTCCACAGGCTCTCTGGGCAGCCTGTTCCAGGCTCTGACACCATCACAGGAAAGAATTTTTTCCTCATGTTCATACTGAACTCCCCGGGTTCCAGTCTGTGCCCATTGCTCCTTGTCCTGTTCCTGGGCACCACTGAAAAGAGCCTGGCCCCATCCTCTTGACCCCTGCCCTTTAGATTTTGAGAAGCACTGATCAGATCCCCTCTCAGTCTCCTCTACCCCAGGCTAAACAGCCCCAAGTCGCTCAGCCCTAAAAGTAGTCTCCTAATCATCTTCATAGCCCTCCACTGAACTCTCTCCACTAGTTCATTCCTCTCCCACTGAGGCCACAGAGAGGGCATCTAGTGACAAACATCATGCCCTCTGCCCCTCTGGCAGCTGCTCCCATGGCCATGAGCCACAGTGGGCAGAGCACTTCATTCAGCTCTCAGCCCCTCATTATGATCTCTGCTTCCGTTCACTTTAATGGACTTTATTTCCCAGATGAGAAGAGATGATATTTGGCCTGCCATGCACTAACCTCTGCTGATTTTAGCAGGACTATCCTCCAACAAAACTAGACTTTGCAGGTTTCCTTTTTCACCACAAACACAAACACACCCAAGCACAGACACATCGTTCCCTGTGGCTGCCTCTTTCTCGCTGCCAAAGTCACAGGGGAAGGCAAGGCCTGGTGTGGCCAGCAGCTCCTTTTAATCCTCAGATTCTGCATCTCCTGAGGCTCCCACAGTGCTGTTCCACATCAGTAGCAGGTCTGTTCAGCTGGGGTTACAGGAAGGTGGTTGTTTACAGGGTACAAGGCTCTTCTGCTTTCCAGCCAAATCACTGCAACTAACAAAAACATTGCTGGTAAACCATGTGTTAGCAACATACTCCTGATACCATCCAACCAGATTTATTGTTGGCAGCATGAAGATTTCAGCAAGGCACACTACAATTTTTTCAAAAGGCCACACCTAATTAGCTGTGATTAAAGTAACGTTCATTAGAGCTCTTTCCACAGCAGAAACTAAACAAATGTGCACACCGTGCAAGCAGAACTGGGAATTTTTTCCTTGATTGCTTTCTGCATCCCAGAGGCTGAGTCTTGCCTTTTGTTATGAATGAGTTGACTTTTCACAGGCTGTAGCAATCCTTTTTGACTCCACATCTTCCCCCAAAGCTCTCCATGAAGAAGCTCTCCACCATGTCCTCAGGGAGCTCTTTCTGACACCAGCATGCAAATGCTGAGATCACAAACCCCGCATTCAATCCACGTACTCCAACAAAGAGAATATGGAAGAAAAGCATCCCCTGCATCCTACCTCTCTGTACCTGTCCTGCTACATGTTAGGCTCTTGGAGGAAAGACTATTTTGTTAATTGACCTGCCTGTCATCTGCAGGGATAATCCTTTTCTTGCTAGGGAGCTGTATCTCACTTGAGCACAGCCTCTCTCCAGCAAGTCCTACACTGGTAGGAAATGCTACATCTGGGTGATTTTGTCGCTTCACAAGAAGCTTCAGTTTGCAGAGATGATTTATTTAGTCCCAGATAACAGACACCTCATTGCTAACATCTCTAACAACAAGTTTACCCTCCAAGAAAACAGTCATAGATCATCACTTCTGTCTTAATCTCTTCCTTTGGTAGCTCCATCAGCCTCTCTCTTAAAAAACCTCCGCAGCTCTTTAAAATGTTAATTGATCTGCAAATGCCTTTTTTTTTTTTTTTTTTCATCAAACCACCATTTTTTTTCTTCTATTCTCCTACAAATAGGAGAGAGCTATACTCCCAACAAATAAATGGAAAAGGCTTCCTAAGCATGATACCTGACAGGCCTACAGGTCTCTCTCCCATCCCTTCTCCAGGCTGTACTTTGTACCAAACTGGTGGCACATGACCTGGACACCCAGTTCCTGGGCTGAGCACCCCCATGGTCACACAAGCCCTGTGATGGGCTGCACCAAAGTCTGAGGGGATAGAGAGATCCCCGAGCAAGCATAGCAATCTGATTGTTGTTATTCTGATGCAGTGCAGATGTCTGTAACCACTTGGGATGGTGATTGCAGTGACTCAGAGCAAGGTCCTCAGTCAACTGATAGCATCATGGCACTATGAGGATAGTAATTTCTGATTGCTACAAGGTACTGCAACAAAAGCTGTCTCAGGGCTCCTGTTCCATTTTGGCATCTGCTCCACGCAGCATTACTCATCATCTACAGAGACCTTTCAGTCTATTAAGTGAGGAAGTTGAAGATTTCATCTTTTCTAATCACTGTACCACCAGTGCGGCTTGAGGAATGAATGCTCAGCCCAGCTCCCCTGTCTCCACCCAGCCTGTCCCCCACTCCCCATGCTGAACACATTAACTCTGCTAGGAAATATTTGCATGCATCGAATTTGGTGGAGACTGGGATCCAAGCCCCTAAAAGAGAAAAAGCCAAATATACATTAAACAACGGAGACAACTGAGTGTTCTGCAGCTTGGAGGCATGTAGTGGTCCTTCATTAAAATTCAAGCAGCAACTAAATTAATTATACAACAACAGCAATTAAACCTGGTCTGTGTCTTTAAGGCATCTTAATCAAAACCAGACCTGAGTTTGCACTTCCTTTGTGGTCCAGGTGGACACTTGTTGTCCTATGAACATAACGAGGGTGCTACAAAGGCTCTTCTCCAGCCTACAGCTCCTGTTCAAGATCACAGCAGCTTGCTGAGTTTGAGAGCTTTCTTCCTCTTGTTATACAATTCAGGGAGAGGAAGAAGGGGTTGTTATTGCTGAAATGAGCTTGGGCTTTTGATAATATTAAACTGTTTAGGTTGGATGTGAAACCTGGCTTTGTCGAGAACCATATGGTGCTTAAATGATGTTGCTGCCTTGCAAGTCTGCAGGGTGGAAAACAGGACCAGATTCCACAACATCTGCAAATTACCAAAGCTGTGAATTTAATGGAGAAGGGAGAAAGATTAAAGAAGTTCTGTCTTTAGTGTCAAAGGTATAACTGAGAATGGGAATACCCAAGGGGGAGAGAAGAGGCTACTGCAATAAATTACAGAATGTGCTTAGGTGTGGATTTAAGTATGAGCATTAAGAAAGAAGGATACTTCAAGAAGCTTGGAGCCCACAGGCCTTAAGCTGAGACACTCACCTCTCTCAGGCTAGAGGGAACAACACCACCAAAAATCTTCTTTGATAATTATAATGATGATCATAATTCTGAAAATACTATTTGATGATAATGGTCTATAGTGATCACCTGCAATACTTGAAAGCTTCCATTTTATTATCACATGGCATTTGCTACATCCAGGTTCAGTCCTTAGTGGGCAATACTCCTTCCCAAGAGTGCACCGAGCCAGAGGGTTCTTAGTCAGGATCTGTGGGGACCAGCACACAAACAACGTGGTCTCCCAAGAGTGCCCACTATTTTCTGCCTCTTCAGCAGTGCTGTATGTAGTTGGTGAAGTGCTCCAGTATCCTTCAGGATGAAAAGTGTCATGTAAGTGTAAAATAATACTGTTAAATTTGAGTGGAAAATATGCACTCATAGCCTGGGAGCATTCTCTGCAATGGCAGGATTCATCAATCCAGACTTCCTGAAAGGCAATGAGAACCATGGGAATGGTTTTCCCAATGTGCACAAGATCATATATTACTTTTCTGCTACATCAAGGAGTTTCATAAAATAATAATAATTAAAAAAAAACAAAACTAAACAAAAACAACCCTCTTTTTTTTTTTTTTTAAAGGCTCTTTAAAAATTCTCTTTTAATTTATTCTATTCATCTCAGGAAAGGCAGAACTACTGGAAGAAACACCTTTGATCTAAGGAATTCTCTACAACAGCACCAGAGCTGGCAGCTGAATTCATAGCCTTCCACACTTGGATCACTGGGAAAGCCCCCAGGGCTCTATTACCAAAGGACAGGGGTGATTTCTTACAGCCCAAGCATTGCAAGAGGTGGCACAAAAGTGAGGACTAATGAGATAGTCTTACTAGCATCTACATCCAGCCCTGACAATACATCTGCTGAAGGCAATGGCTCAGGCAGGGTGCACCAGCTCCTGAACACTGTGGCATTGATTGTCCATGGCTGCAGAAAGTCACACACAGAAAAAGTCCACCTAAAACTAGCCCAGGTATTCTCTTCTATCAGACAACCGTTTCAATTCTCCAAAGGTTACAAAACAACCCCTAATTGTCAGAGTAAATTACTGGTGGTCTCTTCGTGTTTGCTTGTTCCTTACGTTCAACACTCTTAAAACTCACCCCTCATGCTGGTGTTCAAGGCTAGGTACACTTGTGGAGCAAGGATGCCTCCCCAGCCCCTCTTGGCAACATCAAACTACCTTAAGGTCTTCTCTGACATGGTGTAAACAGGCCCCTTGTACACCATGTGATGGACATCCTACAGCCTCCCCACTGTTCTATCACCATTTTGCAATCCTTACACTAAAAGTTGTGACTAACATTGTTAATCTAGACCTCCATTGCTGCAGGTTAGGCTTAGTTTGTTTTGTTCCTATTTGCAGAAACTTTTGATGCTTGAAGACTGTCTGAACATTTTGGTCTCCTCTGAACCACAGGTTCCCCAGCTGTTTTGCTTCATTGCTTTCTGCATTGCCCCAGGGGCATCTCTGCCATTTGAACTAGCAAAAGACAAGTTACTGTGGACCAGGTAGACACCCTCACCCTTTATTAACACTCATCTCTTTCCTATCCCTGCTTTTGTTTCCCACCATATGCTCAGTCTGAATTCTGCTCCAAGCCAAGTAAATCCAGCTCTTTCTTCTCCACCCTTATGATTCCTAGAGCTCCAGCCATCAGTTTTTCACACCAGGCTTCCTAATGTTTCAAGCCTATATTAACTACCAATACTTACCAGCATCTTTTTTCCCCTTGCCTATCCTAACTAGAGAGCTGGTCCCTTACAGTGGGACCTCCCACGACTCTACATCCATGCTGTGCCACTCTCCCTTCCCTTTCTAGAGATGTCTACTTCTTCCCACAAGATACTCCAGGACTGTGTAACAGGGACATTTCCTCAGCTCATTGCTATCCAATTTGTCATAAGCTCACTGACAACTAACTAGAGTTCATTTCAAAGCCAACTCTTGAGCAACTTCCCGAGTAATTTCTTCCTGCTCCCCAAAACTCACCTTTTAGCAAAATCCATTACTTCTCTCTTTTAGACAGTTTTATAACCACTCACCTCCGATTCTTGTATTATTCTCCCCTTGTCAGCTCACCTAGTCATTTTTCACAAGGCACTACATCAATTACTTCACTGAATCCAGCTAGGAAATGCCATAGATCTAATCTATGTCTAGAAAAATCCATTATTTTATCAAAGATATCAGAGTCATACAACACAATCTACCTTTGCTAGACCCAGGCTACATTGTCTCCAATTTCCTGTTTACCTCCTTGCTTTCTTTTTCTCCCTATATCTTTATAATTGGGGTCAAACTGATAGGCTCCAACCCTTCCCTCTCCTCTTCTTACATACAGACTTGTCTTTCCCGTAACCTTCAGTCATTGCCTGCTTCTCCCAGTACACTCAGGAGCCACTGATATTACTGGATATGCAGGGCAGCATTTTCCATGCTCTGATATGAAGATTTTCTACCTTGTTTCTATCCCTTCACCGGCAGCCCGAGTGCACTCAAGTCTGAAATTGGCTCCTCTCATGAATGTGCTAATTTCTGCACCTACAGCCTCATTATCACTCGCCCTCCTGGTTTTGCCTTAATGTTCACTTCCCTGCCTTACTCACAACTGGGGCAAGTGATTTGATTTGCTTTCAAGCCACATTTAAGGTTATCAACTTCAGTCTCATTACATAGAAAACTTTTCTCCCTTCCATTTAAAATATGACTATTGAACAGGGCTGTGTTTGTTTAAATTTTCTCGATGAAAATATGGTCATCTTGCTAGCAACGCCTGCTTATTTTTTCCAGACCATCAGCACATGGGCTGATTTGCTGATGAGTCTTTTCTCCAGGAAGAGAGCCAGGTACTCTTTTCCTTGTAGACCTCTTCTGCAAAGGGATATCAATGGAGAATGGTTTTAATTTCCAACTCCGCACCAAGAGCTTGAGTCAAATCACATCCACCTAGCCTTTGGGATACATTCCACCCTTGTTGTAATTGCAGAACCACTGATTTCTATTTCCAATTTCTACTTACAAATCAAATTTATAACAAGAAAGCCCTGAGGACCCCCAGGGTGAACAGCAGGTAATGAGAGGGAGTGAAAAAGACAAATAAAAGGGACATGACTT
>NW_008619820.1:1617-16268 GCF_000691845.1 Merops nubicus | reverse complement strand
CAGTACTTAAAATGACATTGGAGGGAAAGACCAAGGAGATTCCTCAAGCATCCAAAGGAGAGGTGGTTAGAGGCCGTATGTCTGCATGCCAGGCATTGCTCTTGTAAAAGAGTGAGCTCCCAAAATATATGAGATCATTAAAACCATCAGCTAAGCCCTTCTGTGGTGCCTGTGCATACCATAAAGGGAAAAAAAACCCTGCTTCTGCTAACCCTGGAGAGGTTTGCCAAGGAAAGAAACAACTACTGGCAGCTTCAGCTCCTGAACACGTCAAAATGAGTGTTCAAATCTTGTCAGAAAGACAAATGAATGTCCAGATGGGCTAAATCGGGTCCATCTGAATGAATGGAGCTGTTGCTGATTGATACCAGTTAGGAATATGGCCCACCACCTAGTACTCAAGAAAGCACCAGCATTCACAGTTTTTAGGAATCCAGTGCTACAGTATGAATAATCTGGAAAGTGCCCTCTGTTTTCAGGGTTGTTATATTTTTCTTTCTAAATATTTGATAAGGACACAATGTGCATATTCTCCCTGGTTCCATTAGCAGTGGATTATGGCATGGAAGCAGCAGGTTTTGTCACATGTAGAGTTAACAATTTGCTTGGGCGTCTGTAATGCTGGAGAGAAGTTACTTCCTCCTGGGCATTTTCAGTCTGTCTTCTGGGTTCTTTTAAATCAGATGGTTAGAACTGTGTCTGACATCATACTGGGACAGAGCTTCAGACTGAGCTGACTGCTCACTCCCCCCCACAAATCATTCTGCTTAAGCAGGAAAACAAACACTTTGCTCCAAACAAAGCAGCCCTGACCTAACCTTCAGGAGCACCCATATGTGCTATCTCAGGCTCTGATCAGGTGCTATCTGGGGCTCTGATCGGGTCAGGGAAGTCTTTTGGGATTTCATAACAAAATAACAGTGTAAAGGTACTTACATGACTTGCACTGCCTGCACCCCACAGTCACCAAAATGTCTCTGCATTGCTGAGGTCAGTGGGACATCTGGAAGCCTAAGGATCAGAGCCATGCAATTATTTGGGTGCTTACAGGACTCAGACCCATTTCAGGAAGCTGGACTTGGGTTCTCAAGTGACTTTGTGCTTAGTCCACCCTCTCCCTTTCATGTGAGCCGGTTCCCCCTGCCTTATGCATCTGAACCCTCTCCTGCACATAGGAAATTATTCCTCTTGCAAAAGTCAAAATCCCAGCAGCAACAATTCTGAAACCATACAGGAAGCATTTAAGTGGAGCCCTATAATCCTAATTTGGGTCATCTTCATTGGAAATGACACTGCAGAGCATGAAAGGCATCAGAGGAAAAGGTAAAGCTACATGTCTTCAGAAGACTTCTGACTACTTAGGTCACCTATGTGCTGTAATAAAGGAGATTACTTTCACAGCAAAACCACGAAAGCCAAACCTCCGTGCTTCAGGAAGCAGGAAAGAAACTCACAGCAGAGCCTCCTACCCAGCTTCTTCAGACCACCCTGCTTCCCTGCCAGCCGAAACATCCCCAACAGCAACAGTCAAAGAGTTTTTATCACCCTCTTTACACGTTTCCTCATTGTTCCTAAAGACTTGCAAATGCTGCAGAAATTCCCAGCATTTCAATCTGACCATAAACCTTCACTAAAGAGACTCTCAGAGTTTATTATGAGTCCATTTTCTGAAATGAGTGTGATGGTAGTCTACTAATTAATATCTGGCAAGAATTAAAGGAGAGTAAATTCTAATGCTGCTGCCTCCCTGGCTGGTCAGTTCTTTCATTCCTCTAGGCATCAGTCAAAACAGTTACCAAAATTGTGGCTAGCATTTAATCAAAAGATGCATCAAGCCAAGACTTCAATTAGAGGGCAGGGGAAAGGCTGCTTCTCCAGGAAGATGTTGAGAGAATATAGGAGTGACCCTCTTGAAAATCTTTACTGAAAGTTTTATTCAGCTGAACATCTGGCAAATGTGGAACTTTTGCTGGCTAATTTCACATATTACAGCTTTTAATCTAGCAGAACAAAAAGTAGATGAGAGTGAGGAGAGTTAAGTAGCAGCTATTAGAAGAAAAACAGTCTTGCCTATTACACCTCTTTTGCATTTTTTCCTACCTCTTTTTTTTCTTTTTTTTTTTTTTTTTTTTTTCCCTTTTTTGTTTTTGGCAGGTGAATTTGATGTGCTAAATCCACCCCTGGTGGTACTACACCAAACTAGCATTTATATGTCAGGAGAAGAGCAAGTTTTGACAGCAAAACCCTAGTCACAGGTTGCAACAATATATCAGGTGAAGACTTGCCTAGAAAAGTGAGTATAATCAGTGAAATGAGGGAGCTTAGGTAAGTGCTTATCCTATGGAAATCAGAATGACTTCTGTAAATAACACTTCTTGCATGCACTGAAAAAGCATCTTTTGTCTTCATGATAAAGTAGCATCAAAACAATTTCTTCAGAAACAATTTAATGCAAAACACCTATCGCAGCTGATCAGACAGGTAGGCTATTTTGATTTCACTTCAGCTCATATTTTACTCTAAGGCTCTGACCTTTTTAGTTTGTGACAATATTCATATAAACATAGCTCTGCTTCTAATGGGTACCTGTGAGACTGATTAACCAAAAATAAGAGTGTGCATTAGGACTCACTAAGATCATTTCACATGGAAATAGCTTGCAAAGTGTTCCGGGACCGGCCAGGGAGAATAAACAGCAGCACGTGAATGAGGAAGAATAAATAGCATTAAGAATAAATTACAAACATGCCACTAGCTGCACATCGTCATGGCTCTTGAACACCTCAGAAGTTGCTCCTCATATAATTTCAAATAACAAATACATCCATAAAACATCTGATTGAGTTAGAGTTGGTTAAAAGAATGCTGTACTTACTGGAAAGCCTAAGGTGAAATCTACACCAGGAGGAAAGTACTGCACTAGGAAATACTGCAAGTTACATTAAAATATCAAACAATATTTCAAGTATAGCCCTTCTTCATTAACCTAGCTTAAAGAGTGAGTAGATATGTTTTTGTAGTGCCATAATAGATCCATTTCCAGCTTTCGTTATGCACCAAAATTCTGATAGTTTCAGTTTACAAACTCAGAAAAATCCAAATGAAGGGCTGGATCCTGCATGGTTCTTTCTTTTCTCCCACTGCAACGTTGGGTGGATTGTTTTCTTTACATTCCCTCTGTGCTCCCTCTCTTTGGGCCTCCACCACCATAAGGGCAATATCACGCCTCTTGGCTTGCAGGATGCTATTTCTGGAAAGACCATCTTGCAGAAAGCCTTGGCATGGAAGTTATGATTCATACATTTCATAGGAGCAGAAGTGTTAGTGAATTTGGGCAGGTGGTGGAGTGGCACCATGAGCGTGAGGTGGCATGACAGATGTCAGCAGCCAGGAAAGTGTGCTCCAGAGGTGCAAGACAAGAAGAGTTACAAGTCCCCAGGGAGTTATATCCACTGACCTCAGACTGGGGAAACTGGGCATCATAAGCACACTCACATTTAATGTTTTGACTGCCATTTTTGCAGCTTATGTCACAAGAAACCACTGTGTTCCCACTGTCTTCTGTGTCTGAAACTTCCCCCTTCTTGGCTTCTTTTTGCCTCTCAACTCTGCCTTCACCACTTCTCTCTTTCCTTCCCACACCACTGCTCAGGCACGACCAAGACATTACACCATTTCCCCTGCAGCCTTCCCCCATTCCAGCCTTGGCCATCCCTCATGCTGCCCCTTCACGCCTGGCACTTTCTCCTCTCCCTCTTGCCAACACGATCACCTTCATAAATCCAGCTCCTTCTCCAGTTCTATGGCTTTCTCTCCTTCCAGCTCCAGTAATTTTTAACTGATTTAATGCAAAGATTCTTAACTAGGCAGTCACAGCACAATAGCAGCAAGAAATGTTTTGCAACACTGCATGGTCCAAACCATTTAAAATCTGAAATATTTTCTTAAGTGATAAATTCCTCAGCAGGCCTTGCCCAGCCCTTGTATTGCAAATTGTTGAGTTTTGTAATAAATCACAGCTTTCACTAAAGCCAGAGCAGGGCCCAGCCTCAGAAAGGTGTTGGACCAACTCCACAGCTGCTTTCCAAAGCATCCATCTTCACCTCATGCTTTGAGCTGCAAATAGGGTTTTCAAACCTCTTTTTCACACTGCTCTAAAAGGACTCTCTTATTCTGAGGAACATTCTTAATAGGGAACTTTTCTTATATGGTTGGAAGAATGAGTTCTCCTCTGTGGGCCAGGAGAGAGACAATAGCTCCTCTAATAGCAACAGCCCCCTGCCCAAGGCTCACAACTGCACAAGGAGAGGGAATCCAAAGGAATAGGACAGAGAGCTTGACAGAAATTCACTGCCACAAAGAGGGTTAATACATCTGCAAGAAAAACCTGCCAAACTGGTGAGAGCAGTGCCACCCACAAAAATCTGTGGACACCTCGTGTGGTGTCCCATATGGTGGTGGTGTCCCCCCACCATGGACCACAGTGTCCCATGCAAAATGAGGCAGCAGTGAAGGATGCCAAGCAGCGCTCGGTCCCTCCCTGCAGTGCCAGCAGCTTCACAGGGCACAGAGCAATCCAGAGTCCCAGGGTTTCGAGGGCCAGGACAGCGCGTGGCAGCTGGACCCTGTTTTCTGGTGACAGCCCACAAACCCTTTCCCTTGCCAGGCAGAAGCCCATTCATCTGGCCGCCCTTCTCCGGGCTGGCTGGCTCTCGGGTAAACACTCTGGAGCGTGTGTGGCGCGCTGCAAGACTTCACGGACATCGGAATGCACTTTATCAGCACTTTTAAACACTGCAGCTTTATGAGGGGAGTCTGAAAATGTATTTACCATTCCAGACTGCGCACAGATGTGCTTTTAATATAACATCCTGAGGTTTTTCCTCTCTTCTCATGACCCCTTGCTGTCCAGGCAAGGGCGCTCACCCTTCCTCGTACCGCCAGATGCTCCAGGAATTCTCCCTGGAGCACCAACCGACAGAGGTGTGCCTGACTTGAAGCAGCTCTGTCTCATCTTCTGCTCATGCTCTTCTATGGGCGCTGTGAGGTTTGCTTTGTGGGGAATGTCCTAAACCATTTGCACTTGCCACACAGCCGTTTCCTAACTGATGTCACCAGTACTTGTATTTCTTCAAGGACCTTCGTTCTGTGCACCAACCATGTGCTCAGGGCTGTTGGTTTCTCAGTGTGTGGCATAGCAGGTCATACATATTGCCAGAGACAGACAGATGACCTGGGGCTCTTTTGGGCTCCTCCCAAGGGTAGAAATTAGAGATATTTGGTTCTAAGGGGAAATGCCTCCTGCAGTGCTGATCTCACCATGTGTTTTGAGGCAGAGCCTTTGGGAAGGTTCTCCCAACCTCAGGAGCATGTTTGGCCTCCAGCCTCAGCCCGGCAGTAGTGAAAGATGAGCAATGAAAAAATCACCTTGGCTCTGCTGATGGTAGAGGGTCAAGGGAAAGAAATCCTTCCCAACTGAAGGAAAAAAAGAAAAGACTCTAAAAGAACAAGAAAACATGGGGAAGCAGGAAGGAAGAAGAAACTGCAGGAAGGAAAAACCCTCAGGAAAAGCAAGAAGTGCTTAAACCCATTTTCTCTAATTTGAGCTGCTACTTTTACAGCTCCATTTGACAAAAGCCATTTCCCAGCTGTATTCTCCTATCTCTGTGATGTCTCTCTTTGATATTTACTATTTGCATAGAGCCTCCTAGATGTTAAATCAGGAGAGCTGCCAGGCCCAGCAAAGGCAGAAAAGCAGAGGCAAAAACCCTGAGCCCTCTCTGGTGCCAGCTCACAGCGAGCTGCTCGCAGAGAAGTGGTTGTCACTGAGACCCCACACAGAAAGGCATCACCTCATCCAGAGGCTGGCACCTTAGGCTAGCCTTAACTAGGAGGTTACACTCCCCATTTCTGGAGCAGGGCTCACACACAAACCCGTGAGTGTTGCAGCTGGTGGCCTGAGAGCTCAGCACCAGCTTGGGGGTGCAGCCACCGCTTGGTTGCTAAAGGCTGGATGAGGTCCTCTGTGACCACTGTAGCTGATCACAGGCAGCAGAGCAGAAGGCAGCACATAAAACCCGTAAGGTCAACAAAGGACAAGGATGTAAAATGAACTCAGCATAGACTGGCTCAACAGGAGCATGATTTTGTTCCTGTGTGAAGATCCACCTGAGATGCTGTAAGCTATTTAATCCCTGGAGCTGGGGCCAGCTCCCATTTGTGTCAAGTGAAGATTTTCCATTTACTTTAATGGATCTGGAATAGGCCCAAGCAGAACTGTATAATAAGCAATGGTTTTATTTGAGATGAGAAACAACCTTCCCCCTGATTCCCTTCTACTTCTCTGCACCAGCTGTAGGTCAGAATCTGCCCCTCCTGCTTTCCAAACTGATTCTTCTCCTGAGGAACTGGGTATTTGAAATGCACTGACCAACCCAAGGGGCATTTTCAATGAGGAAAGAGAGGGCAACAGCTTCAGAAGATGAGCTGGACTACATCTGACACCAACGTCCACTCATTTTCTGAAGAATGCCATGTTGATTTTATACCCCTCTTAGTTTTTAAACTGTAAGCTTCATACCTCTTGGTTATATTTTCCTTTAAAAACCTTTCTTATCTTGGATCAGTAACAGGATCTCAGGCAAATACATCACTTGAAAAGACAACCAAAACATTTTGTGTCAAGGAAGGATGTAAGTGAACCTGGCTCTAATAACCATGGAAACAAAACATACATCATACAGAAATAATTCACACTATTTTGAAGACTCTTCTGGAAGGCAATAACTTACCTCCTTGGAAGCAGAGCAGCAAAACACAGCAACCAGAAAGCCAGGAAAGGTGGGTCACAGGGGGAGTACAACTTGCCCTTATTCCTTCTAGAACCCAGCTCAGACTCCAGCTGCCAAGAGCCTGCCGTGGTGAAACCTCAGGGCACACCAGCGCTGGGGAAGGGAGGAGGACAGTGGAGCCAGCTACCAGCCAGCACCTCTCTGGGTCTGAGCTGCAACTCTCCCCCAGCTCACCATGTCAGTTTATCCCACAGACAATCCTTCACCTGACGCAATGTCAAAGGTCTCCATCCTGTGAACTTTGGCTGGAAGCGCGTATGTAAAATAGATATTATACCATTCCCAGGCCACTTTCTGCAAGGTTGTCCCACAGGGTCAGTCAGCCCCTGACCCCCAGAGTCTACTCCCCTTTACACCGTGTATGTGTGAGACCTCCTCTGCTCTCCCCACTTCTTACACTAACTCCTCACCAAACAACCAAAAACGCAAAACCCATACCTACCCCCCAAAAAACCACTGTAAAATGCCTGAAACACAGTGATAGCATTTAATCCTACTGGCAGCACATTACAGCCACTTTCAAACTCCAAACAAGCTCTACACAGCCACAGCTTTACTTGTGAAATTATTTATCATGGAATAGTTTATAGAGTCTTTTATAAGCTTCCTATTGGCTAATAATGGCCTGGAGGTCTTACATCCTCAGCTGACGGATTTCATGTTTATGAGGCTGGGAGCTTAACTCCTGGAAGAGATTTGCAGTCTGGAGCCATGCTGTCTGCCTGACTATATGCAAGGAATATCACTTCTGCAGTAAGAACTGCACTGGGCAAGTGCTGTGCCTCAAATGCAGGGTCTGGCTGGGTGATGGCTGCCCATGTCCCACGGGAAGTGGGGTCACACATGGCTCGTCCCCTCACATCCTGTTGGGAGTCAAATATTTTTCACCAGGCATAGATCAAAGACATGGCTTCATCCAACAGTGCCCCAAAATGAAGTGAATGCTGGCAAGGCTTGTTGGACCAGCATTTTCTAAGCTGTGGTATGCCAGCTCCGGGCAACAGCCACCCTTTGGAAATTATTGGAGGCTTTAGGAGTTTTACAGTTGCCATCCAGCTAAGGGATCCCAGCCCAGGGAGCACCTCTTCTCCCCATCCCCAATGAGTGGCTACAGTACATGATCGTTCCTTCAAACCCCCGGGAGGTGCGGATGAAGCCAGGCCTCAGAAAATGCAGTTTGTTTATTACAGCAGTCAGTTCACATCAGATATTAACAGCTGGGAAGCACTGTAGAATAAAAATGTTGTCATTGGGTAACAAGATGGTGGCTTTACACTCAACCTAAAATATGTTTATGATATAAGCGTCAATACACAAGGATTTGGGGCTCATAAAATAATACTCAGCTACAAGTTTCCCAGTAGCTGTAAGATTAAAAGTCCAGAGATGCAGGTAATAGCTTTGTTAGGGAGTTTCTGAGTGCATGTGTATATATAAGCTTATACATAAATGTAAAACAAACACAGTGTGAAAGATGAGAAAGCTTTTCTACAATTATTTCATCTTTATTGACCGTAACAGGAAAAAGCCATAAGGGAAAAGGTAAAAGCTTTTGTTTTGGAAAATAACTACCAGCTTGGGGGAGATGTAACTGGCAGGCATGAGTCAAGTGTTAAATGTATTAAAAACCCTACTGCTTCCAACTAAAACTTTAAAATAGGAAATAAATAGAAGAAGCAAGGAGGCACCCACATCAGTGCCAGGGTTCTCTTCTCTTCTCTTCTCTTCTCTTGGCAGTAATAAGAAGAGATTAAATCCTTCCTCTCAGTTTTGCATCATGAAAAATCTGCCATGGGGGATGGGCAACCACAAACGTCCACCACAGTTACTGCTTGAACACAGGGGTATCTTTTCTTGCTCTGAAGGGAGGATGGGAGGCAGCATTCAGGGCTGCTGGACTTGACTTGATCTGGGGAGCAAAAATCAGCTGGCCAGCACTGCATTAAACAGCAAGAAGCAAGCACATGCAAACACAGGCGGGCCATGGCACAAGCACAGGCAACTGAGCTCAGCCATGGCTTGAGAACCAGCAAAGTTTGCTGATCTGTACAAAGTCTGCAAGATCATCTCTGGTAGCCCAGCACATCTGGTTTAGTCTCAAAAAGGAGGCTGCTTCTGATGCCTGCTCTGCACAATTCCACAAGACAGGGCAAAACCAGCCCACAACATGGCCATGTCTCGTGGTCACATCCATGAGTTTTATGGCTTTTTCATACTACTGGAGCTACTAAAGGAGGTGGGTGTAACTTGCACCTTCCCCAGCTGACTGGCTGATGCCAAGCACAGAGTGAATGGAGTTTGTTTGTGTTGTCTGCCTACGTGTCCTGATTTTTGCTAACTGCCCAGCACCAGCTGCCAAACAAACTCACTGACACAGGACAGGTGGGTGCTCATGAGGCTTTGGGGTCCCACCCCCCACCCTGTGCTTTTGTTACCAGCAATAGCATTTTGTATTAGCCACAGAAACCAGATGGCCCCAACATGAAGCCAGAGCACGGCAACTTCTGTTCTTTCCATTTTCAAAACTTTCCCTTGAATCCCTTATTCATACAGGTCATTCTCTTGCAAGGTTAAATGAAAACCACAGCGTGCTCTGTACCTGACAGATAAAATTAGAGCTTTCATTGCACAGCATTCAGATACCCTCCCCTTTCTCCACAGGAAGTCACGAAATTATCAACAAGCTGCTTAAGTGTGACAGCAAAGAGGATTTGGAAGATACATTTAGGAGCAGGAGAGGAAGATATGTTTAGTGGAAGCTCATCCCAATGAGAAAAAATGAGATGGCTAAGGTGCTAAGTAAAAAGTGCTGGTTTAACAAGTAGAGTCAGCAGGTAAGGTGATGACATTTTCTAGGAAAATGGACAATGCTTGGGGCTGACATCTTACAGCACACAAAAGAAGATTCAGTCCAGGAGATTTAGGGACTTTTGAAATACTAGTTGACTTAAATATAGTCTCTCTTGTTTGATAGCCAGATGGCACTGAAGAACAAACTTTTATAAAGCTGAGACATCTGGGGGATGTGAAAGGCACTCACCTAGGTGAGAGGAATCTTCATTTTATAAAATTTTGACTGCACAGGAGCTTCTCAAGCTTGAGAGCCCTGCCACTCATCTCCTTTGTACTCAGTATCTCATACAATGCTATGCTTCTAATACCAAGTAGTGCTGAACCTACTTTCCATTACCACAGGCAGCCTTTCTCCACGTTACAAGCTTTACAAATGTCAGTCCCAAGCTCTCAGATTGGGACCGTTGGCCAAGAGCTTAAGGGCAGTGTCCTGGTTCTTGCCATCATAGTCTGTGGACAGAGGAAGCAGCTAGGACTGAAGAATCCTCGTCATGCATATTTACACAAAAGCCAGTCCTGAAATAAAGTCTCTGTAATATGCTAGTCATCTCTTCTGCTTTGTGGGCAGCTCCCTTCACTCTCTCCTTAAACTTCAGATCCCAAGAGAGACATTCTCACCTACCTTCCCTTTGCTCATCTCCTCAGTGTTGACTTTAAGTGCTGAAGTTATTGCCTTCCAAAAATCAAAATTTCATGGGGGAACACAGAAAGTCTGAGAAGCTGAAATGGGTTCTTCATTACTTATCAGCAAAAATGAGAAAGGAATCTGACGTTGTTGCTCCCAGACTTCCCAGAGCTGGAGTTCACTGAGGGCATTGCCAGCTCTGAGGTCCATACATCAGCACTGCTCGGGCAACACAGCACAAACAGCACTTTGCACACAGGGCTTATAATAAGGTGTTTCATGAAGAATTTAAACAGAGTCCTTAAAATAATGGCTGGAAATCACTAAATGTGAGATGATCCAGATAAAGTGATATGTTATTTGAATTTCTGCAAGACCTGTAGAGACTGCTCTGTTCCTCCCCTTGAGAGATGGACTTTGTTGGCTGGAATTAGTGCAGCAGTACAACGTATGAAGTTGTCATTAGCTTGGGTAGGAGCAGGGGAAGAGTAGAAGGAAATCACCAGCTACCATGCATGGGGCAAACTCGCCAAAGCAGGACATCACTGTTAGTCCCAAGCAGGCTGAATTAGCAAAGGAAAATCCAAGAGCTGAAGCTCAGGTCAATGTAGACATAAGATTCCTGTTCAAATATTCAGGGCATGATCACAGTATGCTGAGGTTTTTGTCTCATATTGAGTGTCCAGAGTGTGGAAACCTACCTGGAAGCCAGCAAGAGCTAAACCTTAGAATCCAACTTTTTTGCCAGCTTTCCAGGAAACAATTACTTCTGATTTCACAGTTTGAAGCTCAAGCTGTCATCAGTGTGCAGCTCACCATAAAACGAGGATAAGAGGTTCTTATGCTATTATCAAAATCTTTTGGGGAATGAGAAAAATGGAGGACTGCTCTTCTAGTTGATAAAAAAAAAACCTCAATAGCTGAATAATCTTCTTAAAGAGCCTGACTGCATCCTGGTCTCCTATTTTCCCACCTGTGATGGGAGAAGAATTTGCTTGCTGAGCTCTGCTGCACCAGTCTGAGAGCTTTTCAGAGGGGAGGGAAAGGCAGCACTGCAGTCAGTGACTGAACTTTATCCTTCTCCCAGTTACACCAGCACCATGAATGCTTGGATGAACACTTCCTTGGCCAATGAGTCTACAGAACAGGAAATACCACCATGGGAACAAATTCCAGCTCTGCCATGACATGTACAAAACACTTTATATGTAAGTGAAAGTCAGAGGCTCGCTATTTCTTTTGATCTCAGGAGGGAGGATTGTCCTTCAGCCTCGACTTTCATCTTCATATATCTACAGGGACACATTTAAAGTCCAGTCTATGCTCCAAGGTCACACAGTGACGCATGGTGAGGGGACCTCAGGGGATGCACAAAGAGGGCTCCTCTCATAATCATCTCCCTGGCATGGACACTGTCAGGAGCGCAGCTTAGCACCAGGGTAAGGGACACGGGGACAGCTGTGAAATAACAACTATAGTTTTGCCCTAGGAACTTTAGCTTCTACCCCAGACCACAAAGCATGTGAAGAGGAGCAAAAATTTTCCTAGGTCGCTTTTTCATCCTTCAGCTGTAGGTAGGGCAAGAGGGTAACATAAATCTCCAGCTGCAAAATGGAGACCCTGATGTCTCATTGTGCATTTTAGTCAGATCAGAGGTACCAGCCATATCCTATAGGCTTGCCTTGCAACTGTTACACAGACCCGTTTTCAACCCTGCAGTCAGGCTGTTCTTTGACTCCCCATGGTCCTTCTGGGAGACTCGTTTGTGGGACAGAAAGACAGATCATTTCTTGCTGTGCTCCCTGCTGTAAGCTGGGATCTATCCAGAGTGTATTTACATTGTCACCACAGCCCAGGACACGTTGAGCCCTGAAGGGAGATGGGCAGTAGGGCTGCGGTAAGCCCAGGCATGGCCAAAATGCTGGTCCCCAAGCCAGCTAGGGAAAAGCTGAGTGACATAAGCAGAACTTGGCCGTGGGACATACCATAACGAGAGATACCAAAAGGCTGGTTTTGTTCCCAGGAGCAATAATCTCCTTGGAGCACCTCTTTCTTTTCCATCTCAGCCCTTTGCGTGCTGATGCCTGGAGCACAGGCATAGGCAGAAGCCCCAGCACCACAGTCTCAGGCTTCTTCAGAACAGAGGAGGAAGCAAACACCAACTAAACACACAAACAGATTTCAGACTCAGTTTTGTTGTGGAGATTAAGAGCAAGGAGCAAATCAAGGGGCTGCTGGGCGAGACCTTACAATGCAACAGCAGATTACATGCTTCTGGTCCCCCAACAATAAAAGAGAAGTGAGGCAAATTACTCTTCTGTCACAAGCTAAAGATATCACACCAAGACCTACAGGAGTTCACCACCCTGTGAAGGAGAAAAGGGGTTTTTTAGTAGCCTGCACTATAATATATTGTCAGGTAAAGTGACAACTGAAACAGCAGCTAGAGTTCAGATGCAATTCTGATTTTAAATAAGAGAGGTGTTTCAAAAACTGAAGGCAATTAACCATTGGACTCAGCCACTAAGGAAAGATGTGAATCTATTGCGAGTCTTCAAGTGAAATTTTTTTCTGGAGGTGGGTAATGGCTTAACACTGATTCCAAATATAAGGCTGGTGACCAGTGTGCAACTTCCACAGTCCCCACCAGGCAGATATTTAAACAAGAGGATTCCTCTGTCTCTTACAATTACTAAAGAGGAGGCGCTTGGGCAGACCTTTCCTGGAAGTGTCTGTGGCCATTTTGTGCCCCAGTCAGGTGGTGGAAGCCCAGGAATGACAGAAAAATAGAGGTTGGAGGGGACTTCTGAAGGTGTCTGTTCCAAGTCACTGCTCAGGGCAAAGCTGGCTCAGAGCAGGGTCCTCAGGACATATTTCTAGTTGAGTTTTTAATATCTCCAAAGGATGGAAATTCATGCTCATTTCAATGTTTGATCACTCTTATGGTGGGAAAAAGGTCCCTAACACCAAATCAGAATTTTCCTTGTTAAAACTAGTGTTCAGAGGAAGCAACTTGGAAGCCTGAGTTGAGCATCACTGTTGCTGGAGATCACCTCAGTGGTGAGGAGCATCAGCTCAGCCCCAGCTGGGTTTCCACTCCAGCACGGGGTGAGAGAAGGGTCTTGCAGGACCACGCCAGCATCCCTCCCGCTTCTCCCCCAGGGTTTCTCAGCCCTTTCTGCTGATCGTAGCAAGCTGTTGTGTGGTCTGCGCAGGAAGGTTGCAGTCTGCCAGCACTTTTCAGCTGGTTTAATTATTCTCTCATAATAACTCTTCCCCTTTTTCTATGAAGACCAGATGATCAACATGGATTGCATGGCGTTTCAAAAGCTGCCCTGTATACTGAGGGAGAGCTTTCAAGCCACCTTCCCCCACCTCCGCCGAGATCAGCTCTCTCGGCTGACTCCAGAGTCCTAAATTCAACAATGACAGTGTTGCCAACACCGACGTTAAACTAAATGCTTTCCATGTTGGGGCACAAGTAACAATAGTCAATATTTTGGTGAGGCTGAATTACAGGCAGCAGTTGCAACAGCTGCCTTCAGTTTTGGCTCTAACACCCTGCTCCCCAGTGAGGTACAACACACCATTTGATGAATTCCACACTCTGTTCTTCAGTTACAGTTTATTAAAAGATGGATTAAAACATTGGCACAACAGTGGCCACAGGAATATTTTTCCAGCAACATCATCCCAGAAGGCTTTGGAAACGCAGAATTGTGTCTAAATTGGGACACCATTCACGTACAGTTTGAAATGGTGTTCAGAAAGCCAATGCTCACTCTTAAAGAAATATTTTGTTACCAAAAAATAAAATAATTCTGTGTCCTCCGTAGGCTCAATATTGACATACATTGCAGATACAGTAAAGTCTGAGAAGCACCTTTTGAGCTTTGAAATCAAAGTATAGGAACCAGGAAGACTTGGAAAAACATTGATAGCAAACATCTGGTAGATATCACACACGAGCAGCAAGATCTGCCCCAAGTTCAACATGTTACTCTTCCCCCTGTGCTGTCTGGATGTAGAATTTAATGCATGTTGTGCAGGAGTTGAGTGGCCCTTTCAGAAGACACACTGTTCCACATGTATGACTCCTGTATCCCATTTATAAACCCCCCAAATCATGGCTTTTACAGAAAAAGTGAGTACTTTGTGACTGTGATTCAGGCTTTAACATCATGGAAAAATCATCATGAGTAATTGAGTTAGTTCCACGCAATGCCATGACAAGTTATAATTCAGGAGGAGACAGGGAAATGGTGGAGGCCGAAGTCAACACAAGCCAAGAGGCAGCAACAAACCGCTGTTTGAGCTGAAAT
>NW_008619820.1:0-1580 GCF_000691845.1 Merops nubicus | reverse complement strand
CTGCTGAGCATGCAAAATTGTTCAGGAGATCTTAGCCAAACCATTTGGTGTGAATGGAGTCACGGGGCAGAGGCAGAGACCAAGCTTTCAAAGCTGTGGATTTGATCTGATTTGATCTCTGCTGCACTGAGGAAGCCCAAGTTCAGCTGTCTACTTTCTTGACAAGCCCATAACCTGGTTGCTATCAAAGAGGGGAGGGCACCCACCAGTCCCACTCAGCCCAACATTCCCTCCATGCTGTGGAGCCCTCCAGCAGAGGGATGGTTTTTTCCTGTGCACAGCACTAGCTATCATGGGCATCAACTCTTCCCTTTTAGAAGGGAATTGCGCATCTCCAGTGCTGTGAACCATTCAGTCAGGGTCACAGACTGAAAGGTTAAACATTAATCTGAATATATGCCAAATTTCTAATTAACTAGCCAGTGTGAAAAGCAACTTGAGCTCCTACATGCATTTGAAATATTCCCCGTGAAACCCTGCTGGCACTGCTGGAGCCCCTGCAACGCGTCACCCGTTGTGCTGTGGCCAGACCTCCTGGAGAACATTTGCTGTTTCTTTTTTCCTGGTACAACTTCCCAGTTCACCCCAAGGAAAAGCAGCTAAAAAGAACATTTCATGGAATTACACAGAGACGTGTCAAAGCTGTGGGGCTGCCGCTTGCTGGCAGGCAGCAGGCATGGGCTGTGGGCAGCCCAGCAGCTGTGGGCACTGCTGAGGGGGTACCCCAAGCAGGGGTGGGCTGGGGAAGGGCACCCCTGGCACATTTGTTTCATATGTTCTTTTTCAGAACTCACTCTCAGGAGAGCTTTCACCAACCTGCCTTCTCCATTATGAAGCAAGGAGTTCAAGCATCACCCTGGCACCTCTTGCTCTCCCCACTCCTACTTTCCATTTTCATCACTAACATCTACAGACATGTGCTAACACCCTGTCCTTTGGGGAGCTGGCCTGGATTTTACAAAGTCTGTCCTCACACCAGCACACATCAGAAACCACTGGCAGATGTGTGGAGGAGTGTGAGGGAAAGGGAAACTATTTTGCATTTCGCCTGCCTTTGTGCATTTGCATGTGCTGGAAGGGCATGTGAGCTGGGTTCAGTCCCATTGAGATACTCCTTAAAGTGAGAATAAAAATATTTCATTTATTTTTAACAGTACTTGGTTCCACACAGGCTCCCAACCCATTATAACAGCCCTGCTCCTGCATTTCTTGGAAAATTAGCTTGCACACGAGGGAGCTTTATTTTGAAGCTCTGTGTGTTGTGTCCCAAAGCTGGATTGACAAAAGGATGCTATTTTCAGAAGTGAGTAAATATTTTTCTCTGAATGGGTATCATGGGAGTCCTTTGTGCATTCCCTGCCCAATCTAGACAGACGTGCATCCAGCTGCTTCAATAGCTTTGTACCAACCTTCACAAAAGGCAGATGTCTGAGAGCTGGTCTTGAATGCTGAAGACAACCCAGCCTGAAAACAACGGACAGACAAATGAAGGTAACAGCACTAACAGCTTCCACATACTGATCCCATCCTAAACAAGCCAACCTGTCATCATCCCTACCTGTCATGGTTACAGGGGCTGG
>NW_008619819.1:22229-28021 GCF_000691845.1 Merops nubicus | reverse complement strand
CCAGACATTCTATGATTCTATGATAATTTTATGAATGGCAGAGTTTAGCTCCATAGTCCTAATCTCATATTCCCGTGGGACTGGAGATAAGGTAGATTGAATCAGTTTAAATTAATCTAGAAGTGCTAAAGTATATGTAACTTCAAGGAGTATGTATAAAAATTGCCTGTAGCAGAGAAATTTCTTATAATTACTATTTTGTCTAAGCCACTGAACAGCAGCCATAAACTTCTGTGCCATTGTGTCACTTCAAATGGTCACCCTGACACTTGATCGAGGAGGGATGGCACTTTGCTGAAGTACTTGATGCAGAGCCTGGTTACTTGAGAAATTTTAAAAATACTATTTCTTATACTTAAAAACACTGCATGCCCAGGTTTAATTTAGTTTTGTTTGGGACCCAAGACAATTAACTCCTGAATCAATCTATTTTAGAGAAAATGTTTTCAGATGCAGCTGCAGGCAGCTTTTTCTGTTTCAGATACAATAGCTGTAGTTAATTATCCAGTCAACAATAATTCTGTTGAGTCTGGGGGAAAAAAATCTGGTTTTAATTTTCAAGCTTTAAATCAGCAGACACTGGAACTTAATCAGTGATGTCTAATAGAGAAATTAAGCAATGAGCTTAGAAAACAGATTTCACGCCTGTCTTCTAGGGCTAACATTTAGTTTTAAATTTGCCTTAAGAAAAAAACAAATTGTAGTTTTAGTAGCTACAGGGAAAGTGATATGAGGCTAGGCTGGGAAAGGTCATACATTACAAAAAATCACACTTGACATGGAAACACCTTGAGAGATTTCAGTTAGAAAAGCAGAGACAAAGCAAGAGGACACCAGTCGGTTTCATTACAAATGTTTTACAGTTAAATATACAGGAAATTTTAAAATTACTTCTTTTAATTTTTTTTTTTTTTAATTTTAAAAGAAATGGACCGCTAATTGTGAAATACCTAGCAATACTGGACATCTAATGAGAATCAGAAGTCTTAGACAACAGGAACAGAATAAAGCTACAATATGGCACCTGTGTTGTAAAGCAGATTTTGCATGCTAATCTAATCTACATATGATCTGCCTGATACAATCTTCTTCAAATCCCTTCCTTTAGAAGGAAGAAGATGTTTTTATATTGCAGGCCTATTATACAGATAATAAATATCTGGAAAGGAAGGGTCCATAACATAAAAACAGAATAGTTCTGGCTTTCATTCTCTAGTTTCCTTTTTTTAAAAAACAAAACCAACCAACCAACCAACCAACCCAAACCAACCAAAAAAACACCTCCCCAAGTAGCAACCAGCCAAAAAAAAAAGAAAAAAAAAAAACACAGAAAAAAAAAACCACCCAACCAACTAACCAAAAAACAGAACCAATGAAAGCAAAACAAAACGAAACAAAGCAAAGCAAAACACAAAAAAACAAAACCAAAGCGAACAAACAATAAAAACCCCAAACCAGCAGTGCTTTTCTTCCTGTCCCTCAAAGTGCTCTCCTGGGCTGTGCCCAAGCCTACCTGCAGGTGAATACAGCTGATCTGTGCTTTGTGCTCCCTAGAGGATCTCATCCATCAGACTGGGACCTGACTGTCATCTGGCCTGTGCATCCAGGTTTCTTTTTGTGGAAACCAAGGCTTGTAGGAAAAATCTGCCTTTAAAAAGTGTAAGAGTCTTCATTTCCTCCTGCACCCACCAGACAAGTGATGTGTTAAGAAATCTTCTTCAAAGTATAGCCTCCTGAAGCTGTCTTGGTTGCTTGTGACATGACCAATCATGAATTCCCATAAATGCAGCTTCCCAGCTACAGAACAAGGTCTAACAATGCTTCACAATAAGCATTTTGTCTATGGATTTCACTGTGTGTCATCATGGAAGGGGACTGTGACTCTTTAGGAGATAATATAATCAGTGAGACAGTAACTGAAGTTCATTGTCTGAAACTAAGTTTAATTCATGGAAATAGAGTCATCAGGTTCTTGGGACTACCTTTTTATAGGGTAACTTTGAAAGGGCTAGGAAATGTTGAGCAAAAGAACCACAGATCTATTGGAAATAAAGACATTGAGAAAACAGTGATTCTTGCTACTTTTTTAACTACATTGTTTCTGTGGTGCAATAAAAACACATGCTTTTTGAAGGGACGACATGTGAGCCAGGAGGAGCCAAATTTATACCACAAATTTGGAGAGAAATCTTACAATAGGAGTTATCTAAGATAAAAAATTATTTTTGTAATACCAGAAAAGTGAGTGTTGCTGGATATTTGTTCTGCTTTAGACCTTCAAGTTATGCTCACAGAGGCTATTTTCACCTGCATACCTGACATTTCAGAATATGTTTGTATTGTTTCAGTCATTTTTATATATCAAAGTTAATTAAAAAAGCTGCAGTTAAAATATTACCTTGGTTGTCTTATGCACTTTCTGGGTTAATGAATCTCAAAAGCAAGATGCAGATAGAAATATTAGTCTCTAATTTGGATTAGTGCTTAATTATTTGAATAAAATATATATTTCATTTGGCTTAAAGAATAAAAATCCAAACAGATATATGCTAGTGAACTTTGAAAACAATTTTGAATATACTTACCTGCTGAGTGTATACTGATACATAAATTAAGGGTATTATATGGTTGGTTGGTTTGTTTGTTTGTTTGTTTTAATACAGCAGCTATCAACCAAAAGGATAGTAATAGCTCAAAGTACAAAAAGAGTTACAGTTTACTGCGTCTATGATCTGTGGATTAAAGACTCCCTAAGTACATATTCATAAGATAAAGCAAATGACTCCCACGGACTCAGGCTAGGCTATCATGACAATGAATTGTAGATTAAAGATCACTTGGAACAGTTGTAATTGCACTGGAGCAAACATAATGGGTTTGCTATTGCCAAAATATTCTCAATCACAGATTTTATTTTCTGTTTATTCAAAAAATAGCAAAATAAATTGAAGGTGTGTGGAAAGACTCTCTGCTTGGATGAAGGCATTGAGGTGACATGGAAGATTTGAGTCAGGTTAAAATTACGTTCAATCAAGTTACTGCATGAATAAAAAGACTAGAAAGCATTTCAGCTGTCTTGGAATTCCTCTGACTACCTTAGCAAACAGTAAGCAGTTCAAACCAGCAGGAGAAAAGAATGACAGTCAGAAACTATTTACTTAGTATGAGGAGAAAGAGTCCTTTTCACCCATGAAAGGCTTCGGTTCTCATTTTTATAACATAAATCCCCCAAGTGCCTCCACAGCATGAAGATGAAGCAGACAGAGAGGCCAAGAGCAGCAGTAGAAACTTGAGAACGAGGCACGGGCAGACATAGCCTCCACAGCACACAAGGGAAAATAGGCACACAGGCAAGAGAGTAGATTGAACATTCACTCAGTTAAAAAAAAAAAAAAAAGGGCAAAAAAAAAAAGCCATGCATATGTACTAAAAAAATTGATGAATAATATTGTATGGCAGTGAACTGGATAATCGTGACTGGTCTATTGGAAATATAAAGAATAGTTGGTTTAATCTATGTCAAAATGCAGGGGGAGTTTCTTTTGGAAAATTTATTTTATTTGAAAGTTACATTGAAAAATTCAAAACCTAAAGGCTTTTCATGTACAACCAGATGTAACTCCTACAGCAAATCATAATGACCATAACATTTTTGTTTGTTTAGTAATACATATAGCAACAGAATGAACTTCTCAGCTATTGCACATCTGCTATGAGGACAGGCTGAGAATAAGCATTGTTCAGCTTGCAGAAGAGAAGGCTCTGGGGAGACCTTATAGTAGCTTTCCAGTACTTCAAGGGGCCCTGCAGGAAAGATGGGAAGAGACTCTTTTATCAGGGAGCCTAGTGGTAGGACAAGGGTAAGGGTTTCAAACTGGAGAATGATAGATTCAGGTTAGATATGAGGAAGAAATTTTTCACTGTGAGGGTGGTGAGACACTGGAACAGCTTGCCTACAGAAGTTGTGGATCCCTCCTCCCTGGAAACGTTCAAGCCAACGCTGGATGGGGCTTTGAGAAACCTGATCTAGTGGAAGGTGTCCCTGCCCATGGCAGTGGGGTTGGAACTGGATGGCTTTTAAGGTCCATTCCAACCCAAAACAACTTATGATTCTATGATTCTGTTTCTATACAAGATATAGCAAAAAAGACTCCAAACATTCACATTTAAAATCTTTACTACGTGGTTACCACCCATTCTGTGGATCCCTACACCAAACAGTTAAACATTTCATAGAAGAATAGAAAAGAAGAGCGACAAAGTATTAAAAGTGCAGATACAGAATTGTTTAGATTTAAGGGAACAACTCACTCAGGATTAGATTGGGCAGCAGTGTTCTCTATCTTAAAATTTGTCATACTGAAACCTTTTAATCTGTAACTGCAAGCAACCCTTTAAATCCCATTGAAATTAGAAATTTTTATAGTCATTTGTGTTTGCATGATCCAAGACCTGGCATTCATTACAGTGTGATGAAGCATGTGCAATAGAAAATATTTTTTGATAGTCATGGAAGTAGACTAAATACCATGTATAAAAGATTATTTCCTAAAAGGAACTATCAGAAGTTCCTTGAGCGCTGATTCCACTGAGTACCATAAACATGACTAGTTAATGTAGTAAAAACTAGTACAAAATGTATTAGGATTAAAAGTATTATCTAATATAATACTTTATACTACAGATATAACACACAGACTGGTAGAATTTGCTGGGATTTCTTCTAAAAATGGAAATCTGCTTACATTTTAAATCCTTTTTTGAGGTGAACTGATGCTGTATAAGAAAAAAAGAAAAGATCCAAATCCATGTTTTATTTTTACTTCAAGCTCATTAAGGAAAATTAAAGTTTTGTAATTTGTGAATATTGGCTTGCATTGTCAATCAAGGGGAAAGAAAGCTGAGACTTAGTAAAACACAGCCCATCTGTCTTCTTTGCAGAGATAATGAAGTATAGCACAACCTGTGGCAAAATGACAAAAGTATCAATATTCAGTGGGGGGATATTAAGGAAATCTGATTTATATATTAGTAGTTGGTTAATAATTCCCCTTCATACAGCATGCAGATTATATTTTATTCTCAGCTGAAATCTATTACTCAAGGCTATACTATTGAAAGTATAATTCAATGAAAGATTATTTTTTTATTATGCCTACAGTTTAAATCCTATAAAAATGTTCCATAGTTTAAAATAAAACCTATTAAATAACTTTTCATAGTTTAACAAGATAGCTAAAAAAGTTTTTTTTTATAGTTAATAATATAAAGTATTACTCAGAACTGAGTGATGTTGAAACCCCTTTAGAGTGGAAAGACCCTAATAAACTAGACATACGTATCTATTTACCTGACTGTGTTAGAGCAGTGCCTAGTCACCCTAAAAGACACTAATATGTTGTCTCTAAACATATTATCTGAACTACTGTTGAATTTTTAAAGTTTTGGGCTTTTTTTTAATATCTATATAAATATTTTATATAATGTTTAACAAGTTGATGTGTAGTGACTCTGTGAAGTCACTAAGGTATAGGCATGCTGATCTTGGGGTATTGGGTTCTTCAACCCAGCATGCTTCATGATCAGAATTTGATCATATTGTCCTTTGTGGAATGTCTGAAGAACAAGTAAAGGTGCTCTTACTGTTTTCTGTGTAGTGAAAGCTCAGGTGCCCTACATAGCTCTCCTGCCTTCATTGACAGCAATACCAAGGTCTTCCTTGGATCCTATGAGAACGTTGTCACTAGTCTGTTGAAGTCCTGATAAATTCTGCTGTAAATGAATTGGATCCT